>NC_134371.1:70656705-70809964 GCF_035582795.1 Mycteria americana | reverse complement strand
CCTTTTTCTCTTTTAACACATATATGCCAATCTGATGTTTAGAATCCACTAAGCCACCTTTCTTCCTAATATCCCAATCGCGCCTTAACGAAAAAAAACATATCCACAGAAGGCATTTCATGCCATTTTTCAGTTCTCAGACAACACAACACTAATTCCGATATAGTGTTATATTTCAAGGATCCATTCTCAGGCTGTTTTTCACCATCTTCCCATGGATATTGTGGCCACCGTTGATTACAATATCGTTTTAGGTGATTTTTAGTCATGGCATCTCCCCCAAATTTCTTGCAATGCTTCAGGATGCATCCTAGAGGAGAGCAAAGGGCTGCCTCCTGGGAAGCAGCAGCACCCATACCGGTACCGAAAAACCCAGCATTTCTATACAAACCAGAACGAGGGACGTCTCCCTCCGTTACTCAGAACAGGACAGCGTGGAGAAACAAACAGAACTACGCTACTGCCACCTGTCTTTCCTGGTGCGTCTTATGCAGAGCCCAGAACAGAACACAGGCCGCCTGCTTCCCGAGACATCTTGGCCCCTACCCCCTTTTCTCCTAGCCCCAAAAAACACCTCTTTTCAGGAGCATTGCACCCTTTTGTCACTTACCGCCCGACCGCAGGGGAGGAGCTGAAGGAGTCCCCAGGCAACAGGTCGGTGCGCGCTGGAGTCCGCTCAGGCCTCTTCTCCCCGTCGGATGCGGCAAGACGAACCGGGCGAGGCTGTCAGCTCGGTCCCATCTGGGGTGTCAAAACTGTTATCCCACAAGCGTGAGGTCGTTTACCCGGTGTGCGGGACGCCAATATACACACAGGGCAGAGGTGTTTTTATGGCATGTCTGCGCAGAGATGGGTGCTAGGTGGTAGCTCCGCAAAGCTAGCACAAAGTTCGCTCCTACAAGTACAGTATTGATACGGTCTAGCTATGCATATGCATAAGTAATTACACAAAGCAGTTTTCTATTGGTCTACATTTCTCTTATTTCAACTTCAAGCTACAGCGCGACTTTAACATGCTGCGCACGCTCAGAGGCGAGGGCGCTCTGCTTGGGCTGGTGTCTCCAGCTCGAGGGCTGTGACTTTTAGTATCATAAGGAGGATAGTTTGGCGGGAGGGTGCTTCTTATCACACTCCTACTAGTTGTTTCGGATGGTTCCCAAAACATTTCCATTAGCTTACCTATTTCTTCAGGATGTGCTTCTCTCCCAAGGACAGTAATTCTTGTTTAGACGTTCCACTTCCCAGACTCAATCCTCCTTATCAGTTTGACGTAAGCCCTGACCTTCCACCAGCTCCTGGGAGACGACACCGTCAGACTACAAGACGACCGTTCTTTTATGCCAGTCAGTGCGTTCAGAATTAGGAACAGAAAGAACAGGGCAAGCTAAACACCCACGCAAGCCTCATATCCCTAAGAAATGATTAGAAAAACCCAAACGACCCCCATTTGAGATTGCGTTGGCTTAGGGACTGCCTCCTTCAAGTGCCAGAGCGGACCGGTGGAATCAGTCACAGAATTCAGCTGCCTACCAGGAGACAGCCCTCGTCCTCGCAAGGCAAATGTTTCAAAACATGGTGCTATTTTCCGATTTTATCAACTACAGCGGGCTTGCCCTACCAGCGCGAGTTGAGGACATTTTCCTGTGGGTTCATTTGACACTACAGTCAGCTTTGAGCAGGTACAAGCAACCAAGCGCGAGATAGAAAGTCAGCTAAGAGACCAGCTGCCGTACAAAACTTGTTCAAGATCGTGCCTGCGGGAACGGCACAAAGCCCACGATGACTGAACAAGTATGTCGGAGGCCCTACGGCAAACAGCGCCGACGTTTCGTGAAGCTCTTTTCCTGTCAAGAAAAGGGCCTTTTATGCAGTATCTCTACTGGAATTCAGGCTGCTTCCTACGCATTCTGGCAAGTTAGCTTTCACAGAAACCCCGAGAACTTCAACCACCAAGCTACATTTGTCATTCTTGCTCTCTACCTACGGGGGATTTCAGCGAATCAGAACACCACTTAAAGCAAAATTCTGGGTCTGTTTCACGCCAATCAAATAGCTAAGCCATGGACAGGGGTCTGTAGAAAGACAACGACTTTCAAAGATAAAGACAGGAGAGTACTCACTTTTCTGAAATTTCTTCCAGTCGTTCCATTGATTTAGCAGCCCAACCCAGCCGTCGAAATTCTGGTGCAACAGAGAGAGCAGCAGCACGTCCACGCCATTCTCCCCTAGCCACAGAGCCTTCCGCTTTGCCCATTCCTGCCAACAGCCAGAGCATCGGCGCCGTAGCACCTTGGCAATAACGCACCTCCCATAGCTACACACCTTCACAAAAGAACCGAGCAGGGTGTAAACAAACATTGCAATGCTTGCGGTAAGGGCTCAAACAGGGACGCCTATGTTATCACTCTGAGATTCAACAACCACTAAAAATGTCATTTTGCTGCAGTATTACAGGAGTTCATTGACTAGTGTCAAAAACATTTTGTTGAAAATTCATTGTTTGAAGCAGGACTTCCCAATGCAAACGTTAAGTAATTCTCGTGAGCCTTTAACTGAGCGGAATGATGCAGGATCTGACTAAAATACTGGCGGATACAGCAGGGCCAGCCCCATCCTCAGCCCTTTTTAAACCCTGGGCCCAGCCCCATCCTCACCTCATGGGTCCCACCTGTGCTGCCCCGGGCCACAGCTGGAGCCCACGCCATGGGGAACAGGGGGCCAATTACCTCAACCCTCACAAGCCAGGCACAGCCAGCAACCTGGCACAGGCATGGGCACACACCACCACCAAGCTGGTGCTGCCGTGGGCAGATGCTGCCGCCAAGCTGGCACCGGCCTGGCAGACTTTAGTTTACAGCCCAAAGCCGAGGTTGGCCTCTAAACAAGAGAACATGTGAAAGCATCCTTACAGGATGCCAGTCCAGTGGTGTCCATGATAGCTCTCACAGCCTCCCACGTAACAGACAGCTCCCCTCTCCGGGACCATGTTTTGCATGTCCCAGGCCCTCCCCGCACCCATGCTGAAAATCAAACAGAACAATTAAGGACTCTGCTTCATCGCCTCAGCCTCCAAAAGAAGCTTCCTTCCTCTGCTAACGCTCGACACAGATATCCCCATGCTGTTCCTTGAATGCAGGCTGGCCTTGGGTGCCTGTACTGCCAAAGGAAGAGAAAAAGATCGTGCTCTTGTCACGTGCTCCATCATCCTCTTGTTCGTCAAGAAAACAGAAGAAAGCTACCATCGCCCTTGCTACATAGGAGAAATTGGTGCGGGGGACGGCTGAGCCCATCCCCAGAAATGGAAAACTCTGCTACGACCCTGCTTTGCCTTTTGGCGACAGCGCCCGCCATCCGTGTGCCCCAAACAGGCGAGGTCCCGTTCAGGCTGGCATCCGCCACAAAGAGGAGAGGTCCCCTGCGGGCTGAACAGAGTCAACTGAACAGAGTCTTCAGAGGAACTTAGCCGGGCATTCAGTTTACAAGTAAATGCCACCCAAGCAATGGTAGGGGGCATTCTGGCATCTAAAGGAATTCAGGAGTTAATTTAGTATTTCCAATGGAACATTCCATAGGTTGTAAAAACAGCCTTAAAGTCTTCTTCCCTCTTGCACCAACAACGCTTCTTTTAGTTCTACTTAAGGGTCCCCTACAACTACTTACTACAGCATGTGTGCCTCCACTATCAATGAAAAATACAAAAATCTCTTCTTTCATTCCCCAGCTTGACTGGAACCCGAGGATCGTCTGGGGAAATTTTAAGAGATTCCTCCGGCCCCCTTCACTCCAACCCAATCTCCGGCATGACTCCAACGGCTGCTTCTGTCTCTCTTTCCCCATTACTCAGACGGCATGGACAATTTTTTTCCAACGGCCCTCTTGCTTACAATTTGCATGCCGATGCATTCCCAGGGGAATGTCATAACCATTTCTACTATTATTTCTACAGCCCCTTCCTCACCCACAAAATTCACCTCCTGTATTTTCTCTCCCTTTTTTCCTGGTCTTCCCTCAAGGCAGCCAACAAAGCAGCTTGCAGCGTTACTCGTCCCCGCTTCTCCTTCTCTTCTATTTCCTCCCGATTATTACGTACCTTAGATGCCATTGAGAAGAACTGTGAGATTGTCATGCCATCCTCGCCCCCTACCTTTTGTCATCTCTTTCTTATAGCTGCTGCTGCTGCTTGACCAATAAACAGCGTGTTAAATAACTTTGAATTGCTATCATCTTCCGGATCCCGATCGGTCCATTTTCGAGCTACTTCACACAATCTCTCAGAGAAGGCTGACGGGGTTTCCTTATCCCCCTGCCTTACTTCAGATAGTTTAGCTAAATTCTTAGGCTTTTGCACTCCGTGTTGAATCCCATACAAAATTAACTTCTGATATTCCTTTCCCCTCTCTAATCCCTCACACTTGTGTGTTTGGATCCCACTCCGGATCCTCTTTCGGGAGGTACATATTGGTATTAGGCACCCCACCCCGCCTTGTTGGATCAGTCCCTCTCTGGCCTTCTCTAAAATTGGTCTCCTCTCCTCAGCGGTAAACAAATATTCTAGGAGAGCCTGTACATCTCCCCGGTTAGGACTAGGAGTCGTGATTAACAGTACTATACATTCCTTCTGGATTGTTTCCATAGGATCCCACTGCCCGTTTGCAGTTTAATAAATCAGAAGCAGTAAAAGGTACGTGTACGGATACCGGTGCTCCCTCAGGCCCTACAGCCTGTCTGAGGGGAGCTCAAACTATGGGTTTCTCTCCCCTTGTTCTTTTACAGATAGCACTCACAACTCCATCACCACTTGAGCTATCAGATTTGGGCTCTTTGGGGGGAGCTACCAACAGCTGAATATCCTCTTCTGAATTTTCCCATTCAATACAACGAGGTTTTCCCTTTTTCTCTTTTAACACATATATGCCAATCTGATGTTTAGAATCCACTAAGCCACCTTTCTTCCTAATATCCCAATCGCGCCTTAACGAAAAAAAACATATCCACAGAAGGCATTTCATCCCATTTTTCAGTTCTCAGACAACACAATACTAATTCCGATATAGTGTTATATTTCAAGGATCCATTCTCAGGCTGTTTTTCACCATCTTCCCATGGATATTGTGGCCACCGTTGATTACAATATCGTTTTAGCTGATTTTTAGTCATGGCATCTCCCCCAAATTTCTTGCAATGCTTCAGGATGCATCCTAGAGGAGAGCAAAGGGCTGCCTCCTGGGAAGCAGCAGCACCCATACCGGTACCGAAAAACCCAGCATTTCTATACAAACCAGAACGAGGGACGTCTCCCTCCGTTACTCAGAACAGGACAGCGTGGAGAAACAAACAGAACTCTGCTACTGCCACCTGTCTTTCCTGGTGCGTCTTATGCAGAGCCCAGAACAGAACAGAGGCCGCCTGCTTCCCGAGACATCTTGGCCCCTACCCCCTTTTCTCCTAGCCCCAAAAAACACCTCTTTTCAGGAGCATTGCACCCTTTTGTCACTTACCGCCCGACCGCAGGGGAGGAGCTGAAGGAGTCCCCAGGCAACAGGTCGGTGCGCGCTGGAGTCCGCTCAGGCCTCTTCTCCCCGTCGGATGCGGCAAGACGAACCGGGCGAGGCTGTCAGCTCGGTCCCATCTGGGGTGTCAAAACTGTTATCCCACAAGCGTGAGGTCGTTTACCCGGTGTGCGGGACGCCAATATACACACAGGGCAGAGGTGTTTTTATGGCACGTCTGCGCAGAGATGGGTGCTAGGTGGTAGCTCCGCAAAGCTAGCACAAAGTTCGCTCCTACAAGTACAGTATTGATACGGTCTAGCTATGCATATGCATAAGTAATTACACAAAGCAGTTTTCTCTTGGTCTACATTTCTCTTATTTCAACTTCAAGCTACAGCGCGACTTTAACATGCTGCGCACGCTCAGAGGCGAGGGCGCTCTGCTTGGGCTGGTGTCTCCAGCTCGAGGGCTGTGACTTTTAGTATCATCAGGAGGATAGTTTGGCGGGAGGGTGCTTCTTATCACACTCCTACTAGTTGTTTCGGATGGTTCCCAAAACATTTCCATTAGCTTACCTGTTTCTTCAGGATGTGCTTCTCTCCCAAGGACAGTAATTCTTGTTTAGACGTTCCACTTCCCAGACTCAATCCTCCTTATCAGTTTGACGTAAGCCCTGACCTTCCACCAGCTCCTGGGAGACGACACCGTCAGACTACAAGACGACCGTTCTTTTATGCCAGTCAGTGCGTTCAGAATTAGGAACAGAAAGAACAGGGCAAGCTAAACACCCACGCAAGCCTCATATCCCTAAGAAATGATTAGAAAAACCCAAACGACCCCCATTTGAGATTGCGTTGGCTTAGGGACTGCCTCCTTCAAGTGCCAGAGCGGACCGGTGGAATCAGTCACAGAATTCAGCTGCCTACCAGGAGACAGCCCTCGTCCTCGCAAGGCAAATGTTTCAAAACATGGTGCTATTTTCCGATTTTATCAACTACAGCGGGCTTGCCCTACCAGCGCGAGTTGAGGACATTTTCCTGTGGGTTCATTTGACACTACAGTCAGCTTTGAGCAGGTACAAGCAACCAAGCGCGAGATAGAAAGTCAGCTAAGAGACCAGCTGCCGTACAAAACTTGTTCAAGATCGTGCCTGCGGGAACGGCACAAAGCCCACGATGACTGAACAAGTATGTCGGAGGCCCTACGGCAAACAGCGCCGACGTTTCGTGAAGCTCTTTTCCTGTCAAGAAAAGGGCCTTTTATGCAGTATCTCTACTGGAATTCAGGCTGCTTCCTACGCATTCTGGCAAGTTAGCTTTCACAGAAACCCCGAGAACTTCAACCACCAAGCTACATTTGTCATTCTTGCTCTCTACCTACGGGGGATTTCAGCGAATCAGAACACCACTTAAAGCAAAATTCTGGGTCTGTTTCACGCCAATCAAATAGCTAAGCCATGGACAGGGGTCTGTAGAAAGACAACGACTTTCAAAGATAAAGACAGGAGAGTACTCACTTTTCTGAAATTTCTTCCGGTCGTTCCATTGATTTAGCAGCCCAACCCAGCCGTCGAAATTCTGGTGCAACAGAGAGAGCAGCAGCACGTCCACGCCATTCTCCCCTAGCCACAGAGCCTTCCGCTTTGCCCATTCCTGCCAACAGCCAGAGCATCGGCGCCGTAGCACCTTGGCAATAACGCACCTCCCATAGCTACACACCTTCACAAAAGAACCGAGCAGGGTGTAAACAAACATTGCAATGCTTGCGGTAAGGGCTCAAACAGGGACGCCTATGTTATCACTCTGAGATTCAACAACCACTAAAAATGTCATTTTGCTGCAGTATTACAGGAGTTCATTGACTAGTGTCAAAAACATTTTGTTGAAAATTCATTGTTTGAAGCAGGACTTCCCAATGCAAACGTTAAGTAATTCTCGTGAGCCTTTAACTGAGCGGAATGATGCAGGATCTGACTAAAATAATGGCGGATACAGCAGGGCCAGCCCCATCCTCAGCCCTTTTTAAACCCTGGGCCCAGCCCCATCCTCACCTCATGGGTCCCACCTGTGCTGCCCCGGGCCACAGCTGGAGCCCACGCCATGGGGAACGGGGGGCCAATTACCCCAACCCTCACAAGCCAGGCACAGCCAGCAACCTGGCACAGGCATGGGCACACACCACCACCAAGCTGGTGCTGCCGTGGGCAGATGCTGCCGCCAAGCTGGCACCGGCCTGGCAGACTTCAGTTTACAGCCCAAAGCCGAGGTTGGCCTCTAAACAAGAGAACATGTGAAAGCATCCTTACAGGATGCCAGTCCAGTGGTGTCCACGATAGCTCTCACAGCCTCCCACGTAACAGACAGCTCCCCTCTCCGGGACCATGTTTTGCATGTCCCAGGCCCTCCCCGCACCCATGCTGAAAATCAAACAGAACAATTAAGGACTCTGCTTCATCGCCTCAGCCTCCAAAAGAAGCTTCCTTCCTCTGCTAACGCTCGACACAGATATCCCCATGCTGTTCCTTGAATGCAGGCTGGCCTTGGGTGCCTGTACTGCCAAAGGAAGAGAAAAAGATCGTGCTCTTGTCACGTGCTCCATCATCCTCTTGTTCGTCAAGAAAACAGAAGAAAGCTACCATCGCCCTTGCTACATAGGAGAAATTGGTGCGGGGGACGGCTGAGCCCATCCCCAGAAATGGAAAACTCTGCTACGACCCTGCTTTGCCTTTTGGCGACAGCGCCCGCCATCCGTGTGCCCCAAACAGGCGAGGTCCCGTTCAGGCTGGCATCCGCCACAAAGAGGAGAGGTCCCCTGCGGGCTGAACAGAGTCAACTGAACAGAGTCTTCAGAGGAACTTAGCCGGGCATTCAGTTGACAAGTAAATGCCACCCAAGCAATGGTAGGGGGCATTCTGGCATCTAAAGGAATTCAGGAGTTAATTTAGTATTTCCAATGGAACATTCCATAGGTTGTAAAAACAGCCTTAAAGTCTTCTTCCCTCTTGCACCAACAACGCTTCTTTTAGTTCTACTTAAGGGTCCCCTACAACTACTTACTACAGCATGTGTGCCTCCACTATCAATGAAAAATACAAAAATCTCTTCTTTCATTCCCCAGCTTGACTGGAACCCGATGATCGTCTGGGGAAATTTTAAGAGATTCCTCCGGCCCCCTTCACTCCAACCCAATCTCCGGCATGACTCCAACGGCTGCTTCTGTCTCTCTTTCCCCATTACTCAGACGGCATGGACAATTTTTTTCCAACGGCCCTCTTGCTTACAATTTGCATGCCGATGCATTCCCAGGGGAATGTCATAACCATTTCTACTATTATTTCTACAGCCCCTTCCTCACCCACAAAATTCACCTCCTGTATTTTCTCTCCCTTTTTTCCTGGTCTTCCCTCAAGGCAGCCAACAAAGCAGCTTGCAGCGTTACTCGTCCCCGCTTCTCCTTCTCTTCTATTTCCTCCCGATTATTACGTACCTTAGATGCCATTGAGAAGAACTGTGAGATTGTCATGCCATCCTCGCCCCCTACCTTTTGTCATCTCTTTCTTATATCTGCTGCTGCTGCTTGACCAATAAACAGCGTGTTAAATAACTTTGAATTGCTATCATCTTCCGGATCCCGATCGGTCCATTTTCGAGCTACTTCACACAATCTCTCAGAGAAGGCTGACGGGGTTTCCTTATCCCCCTGCCTTACTTCAGATAGTTTAGCTAAATTCTTAGGCTTTTGCACTCCGTGTTGAATCCCATACAAAATTAACTTCTGATATTCCTTTCCCCTCTCTAATCCCTCACACTTGTGTGTTTGGATCCCACTCCGGATCCTCTTTTGGGAGGTACATATTGGTATTAGGCACCCCACCCCGCCTTGTTGGATCAGTCCCTCTCTGGCCTTCTCTAAAATTGTTCTCCTCTCCTCAGCGGTAAACAAATATTCTAGGAGAGCCTGTACATCTCCCCGGTTAGGACTAGGAGTCGTGATTAACAGTACTATACATTCCTTCTGGATTGTTTCCATAGGATCCCACTGCCCGTTTGCAGTTTAATAAATCACAAGCAGTAAAAGGTACGTGTACGGATACCGGTGCTCCCTCAGGCCCTACAGCCTGTCTGAGGGGAGCTCAAACTATGGGTTTCTCTCCCCTTGTTCTTTTACAGATAGCACTCACAACTCCATCACCACTTGAGCTATCAGATTTGGGCTCTTTGGGGGGAGCTACCAACAGCTGAATATCCTCTTCTGAATTTTCCCATTCAATACAACGAGGTTTTCCCTTTTTCTCTTTTAACACATATATGCCAATCTGATGTTTAGAATCCACTAAGCCACCTTTCTTCCTAATATCCCAATCGCGCCTTAACGAAAAAAAACATATCCACAGAAGGCATTTCATGCCATTTTTCAGTTCTCAGACAACACAACACTAATTCCGATATAGTGTTATATTTCAAGGATCCATTCTCAGGCTGTTTTTCACCATCTTCCCATGGATATTGTGGCCACCGTTGATTACAATATCGTTTTAGCTGATTTTTAGTCATGGCATCTCCCCCAAATTTCTTGCAATGCTTCAGGATGCATCCTAGAGGAGAGCAAAGGGCTGCCTCCTGGGAAGCAGCAGCACCCATACCGGTACCGAAAAACCCAGCATTTCTATACAAACCAGAACGAGGGACGTCTCCCTCCGTTACTCAGAACAGGACAGCGTGGAGAAACAAACAGAACTACGCTACTGCCACCTGTCTTTCCTGGTGCGTCTTATGCAGAGCCCAGAACAGAACACAGGCCGCCTGCTTCCCGAGACATCTTGGCCCCTACCCCCTTTTCTCCTAGCCCCAAAAAACACCTCTTTTCAGGAGCATTGCACCCTTTTGTCACTTACCGCCCGACCGCAGGGGAGGAGCTGAAGGAGTCCCCAGGCAACAGGTCGGTGCGCGCTGGAGTCCGCTCAGGCCTCTTCTCCCCGTCGGATGCGGCAAGACGAACCGGGCGAGGCTGTCAGCTCGGTCCCATCTGGGGTGTCAAAACTGTTATCCCACAAGCGTGAGGTCGTTTACCCGGTGTGCGGGACGCCAATATACACACAGGGCAGAGGTGTTTTTATGGCATGTCTGCGCAGAGATGGGTGCTAGGTGGTAGCTCCGCAAAGCTAGCACAAAGTTCGCTCCTACAAGTACAGTATTGATACGGTCTAGCTATGCATATGCATAAGTAATTACACAAAGCAGTTTTCTATTGGTCTACATTTCTCTTATTTCAACTTCAAGCTACAGCGCGACTTTAACATGCTGCGCACGCTCAGAGGCGAGGGCGCTCTGCTTGGGCTGGTGTCTCCAGCTCGAGGGCTGTGACTTTTAGTATCATCAGGAGGATAGTTTGGCGGGAGGGTGCTTCTTATCACACTCCTACTAGTTGTTTCGGATGGTTCCCAAAACATTTCCATTAGCTTACCTGTTTCTTCAGGATGTGCTTCTCTCCCAAGGACAGTAATTCTTGTTTAGACGTTCCACTTCCCAGACTCAATCCTCCTTATCAGTTTGACGTAAGCCCTGACCTTCCACCAGCTCCTGGGAGACGACACCGTCAGACTACAAGACGACCGTTCTTTTATGCCAGTCAGTGCGTTCAGAATTAGGAACAGAAAGAACAGGGCAAGCTAAACACCCACGCAAGCCTCATATCCCTAAGAAATGATTAGAAAAACCCAAACGACCCCCATTTGAGATTGCGTTGGCTTAGGGACTGCCTCCTTCAAGTGCCAGAGCGGACCGGTGGAATCAGTCACAGAATTCAGCTGCCTACCAGGAGACAGCCCTCGTCCTCGCAAGGCAAATGTTTCAAAACATGGTGCTATTTTCCGATTTTATCAACTACAGCGGGCTTGCCCTACCAGCGCGAGTTGAGGACATTTTCCTGTGGGTTCATTTGACACTACAGTCAGCTTTGAGCAGGTACAAGCAACCAAGCGCGAGATAGAAAGTCAGCTAAGAGACCAGCTGCCGTACAAAACTTGTTCAAGATCGTGCCTGCGGGAACGGCACAAAGCCCACGATGACTGAACAAGTATGTCGGAGGCCCTACGGCAAACAGCGCCGACGTTTCGTGAAGCTCTTTTCCTGTCAAGAAAAGGGCCTTTTATGCAGTATCTCTACTGGAATTCAGGCTGCTTCCTACGCATTCTGGCAAGTTAGCTTTCACAGAAACCCCGAGAACTTCAACCACCAAGCTACATTTGTCATTCTTGCTCTCTACCTACGGGGGATTTCAGCGAATCAGAACACCACTTAAAGCAAAATTCTGGGTCTGTTTCACACCAATCAAATAGCTAAGCCATGGACAGGGGTCTGTAGAAAGACAACGACTTTCAAAGATAAAGACAGGAGAGTACTCACTTTTCTGAAATTTCTTCCGGTCGTTCCATTGATTTAGCAGCCCAACCCAGCCGTCGAAATTCTGGTGCAACAGAGAGAGCAGCAGCACGTCCACGCCATTCTCCCCTAGCCACAGAGCCTTCCGCTTTGCCCATTCCTGCCAACAGCCAGAGCATCGGCACCGTAGCACCTTGGCAATAACGCACCTCCCATAGCTACACACCTTCACAAAAGAACCGAGCAGGGTGTAAACAAACATTGCAAAGCTTGCGGTAAGGGCTCAAACAGGGACGCCTATGTTATCACTCTGAGATTCAACAACCACTAAAAATGTCATTTTGCTGCAGTATTACAGGAGTTCATTGACTAGTGTCAAAAACATTTTGTTGAAAATTCATTGTTTGAAGCAGGACTTCCCAATGCAAACGTTAAGTAATTCTCGTGAGCCTTTAACTGAGCGGAATGATGCAGGATCTGACTAAAATAATGGCGGATACAGCAGGGCCAGCCCCATCCTCAGCCCTTTTTAAACCCTGGGCCCAGCCCCATCCTCACCTCATGGGTCCCACCTGTGCTGCCCCGGGCCACAGCTGGAGCCCACGCCATGGGGAACAGGGGGCCAATTACCCCAACCCTCACAAGCCAGACACAGCCAGCAACCTGGCACAGGCATGGGCACACACCACCACCAAGCTGGTGCTGCCGTGGGCAGATGCTGCCGCCAAGCTGGCACCGGCCTGGCAGACTTTAGTTTACAGCCCAAAGCCGAGGTTGGCCTCTAAACAAGAGAACATGTGAAAGCATCCTTACAGGATGCCAGTCCAGTGGTGTCCACGATAGCTCTCACAGCCTCCCACGTAACAGACAGCTCCCCTCTCCGGGACCATGTTTTGCATGTCCCAGGCCCTCCCCGCACCCATGCTGAAAATCAAACAGAACAATTAAGGACTCTGCTTCATCGCCTCAGCCTCCAAAAGAAGCTTCCTTCCTCTGCTAACGCTCGACACAGATATCCCCATGCTGTTCCTTGAATGCAGGCTGGCCTTGGGTGCCTGTACTGCCAAAGGAAGAGAAAAAGATCGTGCTCTTGTCACGTGCTCCATCATCCTCTTGTTCGTCAAGAAAACAGAAGAAAGCTACCATCGCCCTTGCTACATAGGAGAAATTGGTGCGGGGGACGGCTGAGCCCATCCCCAGAAATGGAAAACTCTGCTACGACCCTGCTTTGCCTTTTGGCGACAGCGCCCGCCATCCGTGTGCCCCAAACAGGCGAGGTCCCGTTCAGGCTGGCATCCGCCACAAAGAGGAGAGGTCCCCTGCGGGCTGAACAGAGTCAACTGAACAGAGTCTTCAGAGGAACTTAGCCGTGCATTCAGTTTACAAGTAAATGCCACCCAAGCAATGGTAGGGGGCATTCTGGCATCTAAAGGAATTCAGGAGTTAATTTAGTATTTCCAATGGAACATTCCATAGGTTGTAAAAACAGCCTTAAAGTCTTCTTCCCTCTTGCACCAACAACGCTGCTTTTACTTCTACTTAAGGGTCCCCTACAACTACTTACTACAGCATGTGTGCCTCCACTATCAATGAAAAATACAAAAATCTCTTCTTTCATTCCCCAGCTTGACTGGAACCAGAGGATCGTCTGGGGAAATTTTAAGAGATTCCTCCGGCCCCCTTCACTCCAACCCAATCTCCGGCATGACTCCAACGGCTGCTTCTGTCTCTCTTGCCCCATTACTCAGACGGCATGGACAATTTTTTTCCAACGGCCCTCTTGCTTACAATTTGCATGCCGATGCATTCCCAGGGGAATGTCATAACCATTTCTACTATTATTTCTACAGCCCCTTCCTCACCCACAAAATTCACCTCCTGTATTTTCTCTCCCTTTTTTCCTGGTCTTCCCTCAAGGCAGCCAACAAAGCAGCTTGCAGCGTTACTCGTCCCCGCTTCTCCTTCTCTTCTATTTCCTCCCGATTATTACGTACCTTAGATGCCATTGAGAAGAACTGTGAGATTGTCATGCCATCCTCGCCCCCTACCTTTTGTCATCTCTTTCTTATAGCTGCTGCTGCTGCTTGACCAATAAACAGCGTGTTAAATAACTTTGAATTGCTATCACCTTCCGGATCCCGATCGGTCCATTTTCGAGCTACTTCACACAATCTCTCAGAGAAGGCTGACGGGGTTTCCTTATCCCCCTGCCTTACTTCAGATAGTTTAGCTAAATTCTTAGGCTTTTGCACTCCGTGTTGAATCCCATACAAAATTAACTTCTGATATTCCTTTCCCCTCTCTAATCCCTCACACTTGTGTGTTTGGATCCCACTCCGGATCCTCTTTCGGGAGGTACATATTGGTATTAGGCACCCCACCCCGCCTTGTTGGATCAGTCCCTCTCTAGCCTTCTCTAAAATTGTTCTCCTCTCCTCAGCGGTAAACAAATATTCTAGGAGAGCCTGTACATCTCCCCGGTTAGGACTAGGAGTCGTGATTAACAGTACTATACATTCCTTCTGGATTGTTTCCATAGGATCCCACTGCCCGTTTGCAGTTTAATAAATCACAAGCAGTAAAAGGTACGTGTACGGATACCGGTGCTCCCTCAGGCCCTACAGCCTGTCTGAGGGGAGCTCAAACTATGGGTTTCTCTCCCCTTGTTCTTTTACAGATAGCACTCACAACTCCATCACCACTTGAGCTATCAGATTTGGGCTCTTTGGGGGGAGCTACCAACAGCTGAATATCCTCTTCTGAATTTTCCCATTCAATACAACGAGGTTTTCCCTTTTTCTCTTTTAACACATATATTCCAATCCGATGTTTAGCGTCCACTAAACCACCTTTCTTCCTAATATCCCAATCGCGTCTTAACGAAAAAAACATATCCACAGAAGGCATTTCATCCCATTTTTCAGTTCCCCGACAGCACAACATTAATTCCGATATAGTGTTATATTTCAAGGATCCATTCTCAGGCTGTTTTTCACCATCTTCCCATGGATATTGTGGCCACCGTTGATTACAATATCGTTTTAGCTGATTTTTAGTCATGGCATCTCCCCCAAATTTCTTGCAATGCTTCAGGATGCATCCTAGAGGAGAGCAAAGGGCTGCCTCCTGGGAAGCAGCAGCACCCATACCGGTACCGAAAAACCCAGCATTTCTATACAAACCAGAACGAGGGACGTCTCCCTCCGTTACTCAGAACAGGACAGCGTGGAGAAACAAACAGAACTACGCTACTGCCACCTGTCTTTCCTGGTGCGTCTTATGCAGAGCCCAGAACAGAACACAGGCCGCCTGCTTCCCGAGACATCTTGGCCCCTACCCCCTTTTCTCCTAGCCCCAAAAAACACCTCTTTTCAGGAGCATTGCACCCTTTTGTCACTTACCGCCCGACCGCAGGGGAGGAGCTGAAGGAGTCCCCAGGCAACAGGTCGGTGCGCGCTGGAGTCCGCTCAGGCCTCTTCTCCCCGTCGGATGCGGCAAGACGAACCGGGCGAGGCTGTCAGCTCGGTCCCATCTGGGGTGTCAAAACTGTTATCCCACAAGCGTGAGGTCGTTTACCCGGTGTGCGGGACGCCAATATACACACAGGGCAGAGGTGTTTTTATGGCACGTCTGCGCAGAGATGGGTGCTAGGTGGTAGCTCCGCAAAGCTAGCACAAAGTTCGCTCCTACAAGTACAGTATTGATACGGTCTAGCTATGCATATGCATAAGTAATTACACAAAGCAGTTTTCTATTGGTCTACATTTCTCTTATTTCAACTTCAAGCTACAGCGCGACTTTAACATGCTGCGCACGCTCAGAGGCGAGGGCGCTCTGCTTGGGCTGGTGTCTCCAGCTCGAGGGCTGTGACTTTTAGTATCATCAGGAGGATAGTTTGGCGGGAGGGTGCTTCTTATCACACTCCTACTAGTTGTTTCGGATGGTTCCCAAAACATTTCCATTAGCTTACCTGTTTCTTCAGGATGTGCTTCTCTCCCAAGGACAGTAATTCTTGTTTAGACGTTCCACTTCCCAGACTCAATCCTCCTTATCAGTTTGACGTAAGCCCTGACCTTCCACCAGCTCCTGGGAGACGACACCGTCAGACTACAAGACGACCGTTCTTTTATGCCAGTCAGTGCGTTCAGAATTAGGAACAGAAAGAACAGGGCAAGCTAAACACCCACGCAAGCCTCATATCCCTAAGAAATGATTAGAAAAACCCAAACGACCCCCATTTGAGATTGCGTTGGCTTAGGGACTGCCTCCTTCAAGTGCCAGAGCGGACCGGTGGAATCAGTCACAGAATTCAGCTGCCTACCAGGAGACAGCCCTCGTCCTCGCAAGGCAAATGTTTCAAAACATGGTGCTATTTTCCGATTTTATCAACTACAGCGGGCTTGCCCTACCAGCGCGAGTTGAGGACATTTTCCTGTGGGTTCATTTGACACTACAGTCAGTTTTGAGCAGGTACAAGCAACCAAGCGCGAGATAGAAAGTCAGCTAAGAGACCAGCTGCCGTACAAAACTTGTTCAAGATCGTGCCTGCGGGAACGGCACAAAGCCCACGATGACTGAACAAGTATGTCGGAGGCCCTACGGCAAACAGCGCCGACGTTTCGTGAAGCTCTTTTCCTGTCAAGAAAAGGGCCTTTTATGCAGTATCTCTACTGGAATTCAGGCTGCTTCCTACGCATTCTGGCAAGTTAGCTTTCACAGAAACCCCGAGAACTTCAACCACCAAGCTACATTTGTCATTCTTGCTCTCTACCTACGGGGAATTTCAGCCAATCAGAACACCACTTAAAGCAAAATTCTGGGTCTGTTTCACGCAAATCAAATAGCTAAGCCATGGACAGGGGTCTGTAGAAAGACAACGACTTTCAAAGATAAAGATAAGTAGAGGACTCACTTTTCTGAAATGTCTTCCAGTCGTTCCATTGATTTAGCAGCCCAACCCAGCCGTCGAAATTCTGGTGCAACAGAGAGAGCAGCAGCATGTCCACGCCACTCTCCCCTAGCCACAGAGCCTTCCGCTTTGCCCATTCCTGCCAACAGCCAGAGCATCGGCGCCGTAGCACCTTGGCAATAACGCACCTCCCATAGCTACACACCTTCACAAAAGAACCGAGCAGGGTGTAAACAAACATTGCAATGCTTGCGGTAAGGGCTCAAACAGGGACGCCTATGTTATCACTCTGAGATTCAACAACCACTAAAAATGTCATTTTGCTGCAGTATTACAGGAGTTCATTGACTAGTGTCAAAAACATTTTGTTGAAAATTCATTGTTTGAAGCAGGACTTCCCAATGCAAACGTTAAGTAATTCTCGTGAGCCTTTAACTGAGCGGAATGATGCAGGATCTGACTAAAATAATGGCGGATACAGCAGGGCCAGCCCCATCCTCAGCCCTTTTTAAACCCTGGGCCCAGCCCCATCCTCACCTCATGGGTCCCACCTGTGCTGCCCCGGGCCACAGCTGGAGCCCACGCCATGGGGAACGGGGGGCCAATTACCCCAACCCTCACAAGCCAGGCACAGCCAGCAACCTGGCACAGGCATGGGCACACACCACCACCAAGCTGGTGCTGCCGTGGGCAGATGCTGCCGCCAAGCTGGCACCGGCCTGGCAGACTTCAGTTTACAGCCCAAAGCCGAGGTTGGCCTCTAAACAAGAGAACATGTGAAAGCATCCTTACAGGATGCCAGTCCAGTGGTGTCCACGATAGCTCTCACAGCCTCCCACGTAACAGACAGCTCCCCTCTCCGGGACCATGTTTTGCATGTCCCAGGCCCTCCCCGCACCCATGCTGAAAATCAAACAGAACAATTAAGGACTCTGCTTCATCGCCTCAGCCTCCAAAAGAAGCTTCCTTCCTCTGCTAACGCTCGACACAGATATCCCCATGCCGTTCCTTGAATGCAGGCTGGCCTTGGGTGCCTGTACTGCCAAAGGAAGAGAAAAAGATCGTGCTCTTGTCACGTGCTCCATCATCCTCTTGTTCGTCAAGAAAACAGAAGAAAGCTACCATCGCCCTTGCTACATAGGAGAAATTGGTGCGGGGGACGGCTGAGCCCATCCCCAGAAATGGAAAACTCTGCTACGACCCTGCTTTGCCTTTTGGCGACAGCGCCCGCCATCCGTGTGCCCCAAACAGGCGAGGTCCCGTTCAGGCTGGCATCCGCCACAAAGAGGAGAGGTCCCCTGCGGGCTGAACAGAGTCAACTGAACAGAGTCTTCAGAGGAACTTAGCCGTGCATTCAGTTTACAAGTAAATGCCACCCAAGCAATGGTAGGGGGCATTCTGGCATCTAAAGGAATTCAGGAGTTAATTTAGTATTTCCAATGGAACATTCCATAGGTTGTAAAAACAGCCTTAAAGTCTTCTTCCCTCTTGCACCAACAACGCTGCTTTTACTTCTACTTAAGGGTCCCCTACAACTACTTACTACAGCATGTGTGCCTCCACTATCAATGAAAAATACAAAAATCTCTTCTTTCATTCCCCAGCTTGACTGGAACCAGAGGATCGTCTGGGGAAATTTTAAGAGATTCCTCCGGCCCCCTTCACTCCAACCCAATCTCCGGCATGACTCCAACGGCTGCTTCTGTCTCTCTTTCCCCATTACTCAGACGGCATGGACAATTTTTTTCCAACGGCCCTCTTGCTTACAATTTGCATGCCGATGCATTCCCAGGGGAATGTCATAACCATTTCTACTATTATTTCTACAGCCCCTTCCTCACCCACAAAATTCACCTCCTGTATTTTCTCTCCCTTTTTTCCTGGTCTTCCCTCAAGGCAGCCAACAAAGCAGCTTGCAGCGTTACTCGTCCCCGCTTCTCCTTCTCTTCTATTTCCTCCCGATTATTACGTACCTTAGATGCCATTGAGAAGAACTGTGAGATTGTCATGCCATCCTCGCCCCCTACCTTTTGTCATCTCTTTCTTATATCTGCTGCTGCTGCTTGACCAATAAACAGCGTGTTAAATAACTTTGAATTGCTATCATCTTCCGGATCCCGATCGGTCCATTTTCGAGCTACTTCACACAATCTCTCAGAGAAGGCTGACGGGGTTTCCTTATCCCCCTGCCTTACTTCAGATAGTTTAGCTAAATTCTTAGGCTTTTGCACTCCGTGTTGAATCCCATACAAAATTAACTTCTGATATTCCTTTCCCCTCTCTAATCCCTCACACTTGTGTGTTTGGATCCCACTCCGGATCCTCTTTCGGGAGGTACATATTGGTATTAGGCACCCCACCCCGCCTTGTTGGATCAGTCCCTCTCTGGCCTTCTCTAAAATTGTTCTCCTCTCCTCAGCGGTAAACAAATATTCTAGGAGAGCCTGTACATCTCCCCGGTTAGGACTAGGAGTCGTGATTAACAGTACTATACATTCCTTCTGGATTGTTTCCATAGGATCCCACTGCCCGTTTGCAGTTTAATAAATCACAAGCAGTAAAAGGTACGTGTACGGATACCGGTGCTCCCTCAGGCCCTACAGCCTGTCTGAGGGGAGCTCAAACTATGGGTTTCTCTCCCCTTGTTCTTTTACAGATAGCACTCACAACTCCATCACCACTTGAGCTATCAGATTTGGGCTCTTTGGGGGGAGCTACCAACAGCTGAATATCCTCTTCTGAATTTTCCCATTCAATACAACGAGGTTTTCCCTTTTTCTCTTTTAACACATATATGCCAATCTGATGTTTAGAATCCACTAAGCCACCTTTCTTCCTAATATCCCAATCGCGCCTTAACGAAAAAAAACATATCCACAGAAGGCATTTCATGCCATTTTTCAGTTCTCAGACAACACAACACTAATTCCGATATAGTGTTATATTTCAAGGATCCATTCTCAGGCTGTTTTTCACCATCTTCCCATGGATATTGTGGCCACCGTTGATTACAATATCGTTTTAGCTGATTTTTAGTCATGGCATCTCCCCCAAATTTCTTGCAATGCTTCAGGATGCATCCTAGAGGAGAGCAAAGGGCTGCCTCCTGGGAAGCAGCAGCACCCATACCGGTACCGAAAAACCCAGCATTTCTATACAAACCAGAACGAGGGACGTCTCCCTCCGTTACTCAGAACAGGACAGCGTGGAGAAACAAACAGAACTACGCTACTGCCACCTGTCTTTCCTGGTGCGTCTTATGCAGAGCCCAGAACAGAACACAGGCCGCCTGCTTCCCGAGACATCTTGGCCCCTACCCCCTTTTCTCCTAGCCCCAAAAAACACCTCTTTTCAGGAGCATTGCACCCTTTTGTCACTTACCGCCCGACCGCAGGGGAGGAGCTGAAGGAGTCCCCAGGCAACAGGTCGGTGCGCGCTGGAGTCCGCTCAGGCCTCTTCTCCCCGTCGGATGCGGCAAGACGAACCGGGCGAGGCTGTCAGCTCGGTCCCATCTGGGGTGTCAAAACTGTTATCCCACAAGCGTGAGGTCGTTTACCCGGTGTGCGGGACGCCAATATACACACAGGGCAGAGGTGTTTTTATGGCACGTCTGCGCAGAGATGGGTGCTAGGTGGTAGCTCCGCAAAGCTAGCACAAAGTTCGCTCCTACAAGTACAGTATTGATACGGTCTAGCTATGCATATGCATAAGTAATTACACAAAGCAGTTTTCTATTGGTCTACATTTCTCTTATTTCAACTTCAAGCTACAGCGCGACTTTAACATGCTGCGCACGCTCAGAGGCGAGGGCGCTCTGCTTGGGCTGGTGTCTCCAGCTCGAGGGCTGTGACTTTTAGTATCATCAGGAGGATAGTTTGGCGGGAGGGTGCTTCTTATCACACTCCTACTAGTTGTTTCGGATGGTTCCCAAAACATTTCCATTAGCTTACCTGTTTCTTCAGGATGTGCTTCTCTCCCAAGGACAGTAATTCTTGTTTAGACGTTCCACTTCCCAGACTCAATCCTCCTTATCAGTTTGACGTAAGCCCTGACCTTCCACCAGCTCCTGGGAGACGACACCGTCAGACTACAAGACGACCGTTCTTTGACGCCAGTCAGTGCGTTCAGAATTAGGAACAGAAAGAACAGGGCAAGCTAAACACCCACGCAAGCCTCATATCCCTAAGAAATGATTAGAAAAACCCAAACGACCCCCATTTGAGATTGCGTTGGCTTAGGGACTGCCTCCTTCAAGTGCCAGAGCGGACCGGTGGAATCAGTCACAGAATTCAGCTGCCTACCAGGAGACAGCCCTCGTCCTCGCAAGGCAAATGTTTCAAAACATGGTGCTATTTTCCGATTTTATCAACTACAGCGGGCTTGCCCTACCAGCGCGAGTTGAGGACATTTTCCTGTGGGTTCATTTGACACTACAGTCAGCTTTGAGCAGGTACAAGCAACCAAGCGCGAGATAGAAAGTCAGCTAAGAGACCAGCTGCCGTACAAAACTTGTTCAAGATCGTGCCTGCGGGAACGGCACAAAGCCCACGATGACTGAACAAGTATGTCGGAGGCCCTACGGCAAACAGCGCCGACGTTTCGTGAAGCTCTTTTCCTGTCAAGAAAAGGGCCTTTTATGCAGTATCTCTACTGGAATTCAGGCTGCTTCCTACGCATTCTGGCAAGTTAGCTTTCACAGAAACCCCGAGAACTTCAACCACCAAGCTACATTTGTCATTCTTGCTCTCTACCTACGGGGGATTTCAGCGAATCAGAACACCACTTAAAGCAAAATTCTGGGTCTGTTTCACGCCAATCAAATAGCTAAGCCATGGACAGGGGTCTGTAGAAAGACAACGACTTTCAAAGATAAAGACAGGAGAGTACTCACTTTTCTGAAATTTCTTCCAGTCGTTCCATTGATTTAGCAGCCCAACCCAGCCGTCGAAATTCTGGTGCAACAGAGAGAGCAGCAGCACGTCCACGCCATTCTCCCCTAGCCACAGAGCCTTCCGCTTTGCCCATTCCTGCCAACAGCCAGAGCATCGGCGCCGTAGCACCTTGGCAATAACGCACCTCCCATAGCTACACACCTTCACAAAAGAACCGAGCAGGGTGTAAACAAACATTGCAATGCTTGCGGTAAGGGCTCAAACAGGGACGCCTATGTTATCACTCTGAGATTCAACAACCACTAAAAATGTCATTTTGCTGCAGTATTACAGGAGTTCATTGACTAGTGTCAAAAACATTTTGTTGAAAATTCATTGTTTGAAGCAGGACTTCCCAATGCAAACGTTAAGTAATTCTCGTGAGCCTTTAACTGAGCGGAATGATGCAGGATCTGACTAAAATAATGGCGGATACAGCAGGGCCAGCCCCATCCTCAGCCCTTTTTAAACCCTGGGCCCAGCCCCATCCTCACCTCATGGGTCCCACCTGTGCTGCCCCGGGCCACAGCTGGAGCCCACGCCATGGGGAACGGGGGGCCAATTACCCCAACCCTCACAAGCCAGGCACAGCCAGCAACCTGGCACAGGCATGGGCACACACCACCACCAAGCTGGTGCTGCCGTGGGCAGATGCTGCCGCCAAGCTGGCACCGGCCTGGCAGACTTCAGTTTACAGCCCAAAGCCGAGGTTGGCCTCTAAACAAGAGAACATGTGAAAGCATCCTTACAGGATGCCAGTCCAGTGGTGTCCACGATAGCTCTCACAGCCTCCCACGTAACAGACAGCTCCCCTCTCCGGGACCATGTTTTGCATGTCCCAGGCCCTCCCCGCACCCATGCTGAAAATCAAACAGAACAATTAAGGACTCTGCTTCATCGCCTCAGCCTCCAAAAGAAGCTTCCTTCCTCTGCTAACGCTCGACACAGATATCCCCATGCTGTTCCTTGAATGCAGGCTGGCCTTGGGTGCCTGTACTGCCAAAGGAAGAGAAAAAGATCGTGCTCTTGTCACGTGCTCCATCATCCTCTTGTTCGTCAAGAAAACAGAAGAAAGCTACCATCGCCCTTGCTACATAGGAGAAATTGGTGCGGGGGACGGCTGAGCCCATCCCCAGAAATGGAAAACTCTGCTACGACCCTGCTTTGCCTTTTGGCGACAGCGCCCGCCATCCGTGTGCCCCAAACAGGCGAGGTCCCGTTCAGGCTGGCATCCGCCACAAAGAGGAGAGGTCCCCTGCGGGCTGAACAGAGTCAACTGAACAGAGTCTTCAGAGGAACTTAGCCGTGCATTCAGTTTACAAGTAAATGCCACCCAAGCAATGGTAGGGGGCATTCTGGCATCTAAAGGAATTCAGGAGTTAATTTAGTATTTCCAATGGAACATTCCATAGGTTGTAAAAACAGCCTTAAAGTCTTCTTCCCTCTTGCACCAACAACGCTGCTTTTACTTCTACTTAAGGGTCCCCTACAACTACTTACTACAGCATGTGTGCCTCCACTATCAATGAAAAATACAAAAATCTCTTCTTTCATTCCCCAGCTTGACTGGAACCAGAGGATCGTCTGGGGAAATTTTAAGAGATTCCTCCGGCCCCCTTCACTCCAACCCAATCTCCGGCATGACTCCAACGGCTGCTTCTGTCTCTCTTGCCCCATTACTCAGACGGCATGGACAATTTTTTTCCAACGGCCCTCTTGCTTACAATTTGCATGCCGATGCATTCCCAGGGGAATGTCATAACCATTTCTACTATTATTTCTACAGCCCCTTCCTCACCCACAAAATTCACCTCCTGTATTTTCTCTCCCTTTTTTCCTGGTCTTCCCTCAAGGCAGCCAACAAAGCAGCTTGCAGCGTTACTCGTCCCCGCTTCTCCTTCTCTTCTATTTCCTCCCGATTATTACGTACCTTAGATGCCATTGACAAGAACTGTGAGATTGTCATGCCATCCTCGCCCCCTACCTTTTGTCATCTCTTTCTTATAGCTGCTGCTGCTGCTTGACCAATAAACAGCGTGTTAAATAACTTTGAATTGCTATCACCTTCCGGATCCCGATCGGTCCATTTTCGAGCTACTTCACACAATCTCTCAGAGAAGGCTGACGGGGTTTCCTTATCCCCCTGCCTTACTTCAGATAGTTTAGCTAAATTCTTAGGCTTTTGCACTCCGTGTTGAATCCCATACAAAATTAACTTCTGATATTCCTTTCCCCTCTCTAATCCCTCACACTTGTGTGTTTGGATCCCACTCCGGATCCTCTTTCGGGAGGTACATATTGGTATTAGGCACCCCACCCCGCCTTGTTGGATCAGTCCCTCTCTAGCCTTCTCTAAAATTGTTCTCCTCTCCTCAGCGGTAAACAAATATTCTAGGAGAGCCTGTACATCTCCCCGGTTAGGACTAGGAGTCGTGATTAACAGTACTATACATTCCTTCTGGATTGTTTCCATAGGATCCCACTGCCCGTTTGCAGTTTAATAAATCACAAGCAGTAAAAGGTACGTGTACGGATACCGGTGCTCCCTCAGGCCCTACAGCCTGTCTGAGGGGAGCTCAAACTATGGGTTTCTCTCCCCTTGTTCTTTTACAGATAGCACTCACAACTCCATCACCACTTGAGCTATCAGATTTGGGCTCTTTGGGGGGAGCTACCAACAGCTGAATATCCTCTTCTGAATTTTCCCATTCAATACAACGAGGTTTTCCCTTTTTCTCTTTTAACACATATATTCCAATCCGATGTTTAGCGTCCACTAAACCACCTTTCTTCCTAATATCCCAATCGCGTCTTAACGAAAAAAACATATCCACAGAAGGCATTTCATCCCATTTTTCAGTTCCCCGACAGCACAACATTAATTCCGATATAGTGTTATATTTCAAGGATCCATTCTCAGGCTGTTTTTCACCATCTTCCCATGGATATTGTGGCCACCGTTGATTACAATATCGTTTTAGCTGATTTTTAGTCATGGCATCTCCCCCAAATTTCTTGCAATGCTTCAGGATGCATCCTAGAGGAGAGCAAAGGGCTGCCTCCTGGGAAGCAGCAGCACCCATACCGGTACCGAAAAACCCAGCATTTCTATACAAACCAGAACGAGGGACGTCTCCCTCCGTTACTCAGAACAGGACAGCGTGGAGAAACAAACAGAACTACGCTACTGCCACCTGTCTTTCCTGGTGCGTCTTATGCAGAGCCCAGAACAGAACACAGGCCGCCTGCTTCCCGAGACATCTTGGCCCCTACCCCCTTTTCTCCTAGCCCCAAAAAACACCTCTTTTCAGGAGCATTGCACCCTTTTGTCACTTACCGCCCGACCGCAGGGGAGGAGCTGAAGGAGTCCCCAGGCAACAGGTCGGTGCGCGCTGGAGTCCGCTCAGGCCTCTTCTCCCCGTCGGATGCGGCAAGACGAACCGGGCGAGGCTGTCAGCTCGGTCCCATCTGGGGTGTCAAAACTGTTATCCCACAAGCGTGAGGTCGTTTACCCGGTGTGCGGGACGCCAATATACACACAGGGCAGAGGTGTTTTTATGGCACGTCTGCGCAGAGATGGGTGCTAGGTGGTAGCTCCGCAAAGCTAGCACAAAGTTCGCTCCTACAAGTACAGTATTGATACGGTCTAGCTATGCATATGCATAAGTAATTACACAAAGCAGTTTTCTATTGGTCTACATTTCTCTTATTTCAACTTCAAGCTACAGCGCGACTTTAACATGCTGCGCACGCTCAGAGGCGAGGGCGCTCTGCTTGGGCTGGTGTCTCCAGCTCGAGGGCTGTGACTTTTAGTATCATCAGGAGGATAGTTTGGCGGGAGGGTGCTTCTTATCACACTCCTACTAGTTGTTTCGGATGGTTCCCAAAACATTTCCATTAGCTTACCTGTTTCTTCAGGATGTGCTTCTCTCCCAAGGACAGTAATTCTTGTTTAGACGTTCCACTTCCCAGACTCAATCCTCCTTATCAGTTTGACGTAAGCCCTGACCTTCCACCAGCTCCTGGGAGACGACACCGTCAGACTACAAGACGACCGTTCTTTTATGCCAGTCAGTGCGTTCAGAATTAGGAACAGAAAGAACAGGGCAAGCTAAACACCCACGCAAGCCTCATATCCCTAAGAAATGATTAGAAAAACCCAAACGACCCCCATTTGAGATTGCGTTGGCTTAGGGACTGCCTCCTTCAAGTGCCAGAGCGGACCGGTGGAATCAGTCACAGAATTCAGCTGCCTACCAGGAGACAGCCCTCGTCCTCGCAAGGCAAATGTTTCAAAACATGGTGCTATTTTCCGATTTTATCAACTACAGCGGGCTTGCCCTACCAGCGCGAGTTGAGGACATTTTCCTGTGGGTTCATTTGACACTACAGTCAGCTTTGAGCAGGTACAAGCAACCAAGCGCGAGATAGAAAGTCAGCTAAGAGACCAGCTGCCGTACAAAACTTGTTCAAGATCGTGCCTGCGGGAACGGCACAAAGCCCACGATGACTGAACAAGTATGTCGGAGGCCCTACGGCAAACAGCGCCGACGTTTCGTGAAGCTCTTTTCCTGTCAAGAAAAGGGCCTTTTATGCAGTATCTCTACTGGAATTCAGGCTGCTTCCTACGCATTCTGGCAAGTTAGCTTTCACAGAAACCCCGAGAACTTCAACCACCAAGCTACATTTGTCATTCTTGCTCTCTACCTACGGGGGATTTCAGCGAATCAGAACACCACTTAAAGCAAAATTCTGGGTCTGTTTCACGCCAATCAAATAGCTAAGCCATGGACAGGGGTCTGTAGAAAGACAACGACTTTCAAAGATAAAGACAGGAGAGTACTCACTTTTCTGAAATTTCTTCCAGTCGTTCCATTGATTTAGCAGCCCAACCCAGCCGTCGAAATTCTGGTGCAACAGAGAGAGCAGCAGCACGTCCACGCCATTCTCCCCTAGCCACAGAGCCTTCCGCTTTGCCCATTCCTGCCAACAGCCAGAGCATCGGCGCCGTAGCACCTTGGCAATAACGCACCTCCCATAGCTACACACCTTCACAAAAGAACCGAGCAGGGTGTAAACAAACATTGCAATGCTTGCGGTAAGGGCTCAAACAGGGACGCCTATGTTATCACTCTGAGATTCAACAACCACTAAAAATGTCATTTTGCTGCAGTATTACAGGAGTTCATTGACTAGTGTCAAAAACATTTTGTTGAAAATTCATTGTTTGAAGCAGGACTTCCCAATGCAAACGTTAAGTAATTCTCGTGAGCCTTTAACTGAGCGGAATGATGCAGGATCTGACTAAAATAATGGCGGATACAGCAGGGCCAGCCCCATCCTCAGCCCTTTTTAAACCCTGGGCCCAGCCCCATCCTCACCTCATGGGTCCCACCTGTGCTGCCCCGGGCCACAGCTGGAGCCCACGCCATGGGGAACGGGGGGCCAATTACCCCAACCCTCACAAGCCAGGCACAGCCAGCAACCTGGCACAGGCATGGGCACACACCACCACCAAGCTGGTGCTGCCGTGGGCAGATGCTGCCGCCAAGCTGGCACCGGCCTGGCAGACTTCAGTTTACAGCCCAAAGCCGAGGTTGGCCTCTAAACAAGAGAACATGTGAAAGCATCCTTACAGGATGCCAGTCCAGTGGTGTCCACGATAGCTCTCACAGCCTCCCACGTAACAGACAGCTCCCCTCTCCGGGACCATGTTTTGCATGTCCCAGGCCCTCCCCGCACCCATGCTGAAAATCAAACAGAACAATTAAGGACTCTGCTTCATCGCCTCAGCCTCCAAAAGAAGCTTCCTTCCTCTGCTAACGCTCGACACAGATATCCCCATGCTGTTCCTTGAATGCAGGCTGGCCTTGGGTGCCTGTACTGCCAAAGGAAGAGAAAAAGATCGTGCTCTTGTCACGTGCTCCATCATCCTCTTGTTCGTCAAGAAAACAGAAGAAAGCTACCATCGCCCTTGCTACATAGGAGAAATTGGTGCGGGGGACGGCTGAGCCCATCCCCAGAAATGGAAAACTCTGCTACGACCCTGCTTTGCCTTTTGGCGACAGCGCCCGCCATCCGTGTGCCCCAAACAGGCGAGGTCCCGTTCAGGCTGGCATCCGCCACAAAGAGGAGAGGTCCCCTGCGGGCTGAACAGAGTCAACTGAACAGAGTCTTCAGAGGAACTTAGCCGTGCATTCAGTTTACAAGTAAATGCCACCCAAGCAATGGTAGGGGGCATTCTGGCATCTAAAGGAATTCAGGAGTTAATTTAGTATTTCCAATGGAACATTCCATAGGTTGTAAAAACAGCCTTAAAGTCTTCTTCCCTCTTGCACCAACAACGCTGCTTTTACTTCTACTTAAGGGTCCCCTACAACTACTTACTACAGCATGTGTGCCTCCACTATCAATGAAAAATACAAAAATCTCTTCTTTCATTCCCCAGCTTGACTGGAACCAGAGGATCGTCTGGGGAAATTTTAAGAGATTCCTCCGGCCCCCTTCACTCCAACCCAATCTCCGGCATGACTCCAACGGCTGCTTCTGTCTCTCTTGCCCCATTACTCAGACGGCATGGACAATTTTTTTCCAACGGCCCTCTTGCTTACAATTTGCATGCCGATGCATTCCCAGGGGAATGTCATAACCATTTCTACTATTATTTCTACAGCCCCTTCCTCACCCACAAAATTCACCTCCTGTATTTTCTCTCCCTTTTTTCCTGGTCTTCCCTCAAGGCAGCCAACAAAGCAGCTTGCAGCGTTACTCGTCCCCGCTTCTCCTTCTCTTCTATTTCCTCCCGATTATTACGTACCTTAGATGCCATTGACAAGAACTGTGAGATTGTCATGCCATCCTCGCCCCCTACCTTTTGTCATCTCTTTCTTATAGCTGCTGCTGCTGCTTGACCAATAAACAGCGTGTTAAATAACTTTGAATTGCTATCACCTTCCGGATCCCGATCGGTCCATTTTCGAGCTACTTCACACAATCTCTCAGAGAAGGCTGACGGGGTTTCCTTATCCCCCTGCCTTACTTCAGATAGTTTAGCTAAATTCTTAGGCTTTTGCACTCCGTGTTGAATCCCATACAAAATTAACTTCTGATATTCCTTTCCCCTCTCTAATCCCTCACACTTGTGTGTTTGGATCCCACTCCGGATCCTCTTTCGGGAGGTACATATTGGTATTAGGCACCCCACCCCGCCTTGTTGGATCAGTCCCTCTCTAGCCTTCTCTAAAATTGTTCTCCTCTCCTCAGCGGTAAACAAATATTCTAGGAGAGCCTGTACATCTCCCCGGTTAGGACTAGGAGTCGTGATTAACAGTACTATACATTCCTTCTGGATTGTTTCCATAGGATCCCACTGCCCGTTTGCAGTTTAATAAATCACAAGCAGTAAAAGGTACGTGTACGGATACCGGTGCTCCCTCAGGCCCTACAGCCTGTCTGAGGGGAGCTCAAACTATGGGTTTCTCTCCCCTTGTTCTTTTACAGATAGCACTCACAACTCCATCACCACTTGAGCTATCAGATTTGGGCTCTTTGGGGGGAGCTACCAACAGCTGAATATCCTCTTCTGAATTTTCCCATTCAATACAACGAGGTTTTCCCTTTTTCTCTTTTAACACATATATTCCAATCCGATGTTTAGCGTCCACTAAACCACCTTTCTTCCTAATATCCCAATCGCGTCTTAACGAAAAAAACATATCCACAGAAGGCATTTCATCCCATTTTTCAGTTCCCCGACAGCACAACATTAATTCCGATATAGTGTTATATTTCAAGGATCCATTCTCAGGCTGTTTTTCACCATCTTCCCATGGATATTGTGGCCACCGTTGATTACAATATCGTTTTAGCTGATTTTTAGTCATGGCATCTCCCCCAAATTTCTTGCAATGCTTCAGGATGCATCCTAGAGGAGAGCAAAGGGCTGCCTCCTGGGAAGCAGCAGCACCCATACCGGTACCGAAAAACCCAGCATTTCTATACAAACCAGAACGAGGGACGTCTCCCTCCGTTACTCAGAACAGGACAGCGTGGAGAAACAAACAGAACTACGCTACTGCCACCTGTCTTTCCTGGTGCGTCTTATGCAGAGCCCAGAACAGAACACAGGCCGCCTGCTTCCCGAGACATCTTGGCCCCTACCCCCTTTTCTCCTAGCCCCAAAAAACACCTCTTTTCAGGAGCATTGCACCCTTTTGTCACTTACCGCCCGACCGCAGGGGAGGAGCTGAAGGAGTCCCCAGGCAACAGGTCGGTGCGCGCTGGAGTCCGCTCAGGCCTCTTCTCCCCGTCGGATGCGGCAAGACGAACCGGGCGAGGCTGTCAGCTCGGTCCCATCTGGGGTGTCAAAACTGTTATCCCACAAGCGTGAGGTCGTTTACCCGGTGTGCGGGACGCCAATATACACACAGGGCAGAGGTGTTTTTATGGCACGTCTGCGCAGAGATGGGTGCTAGGTGGTAGCTCCGCAAAGCTAGCACAAAGTTCGCTCCTACAAGTACAGTATTGATACGGTCTAGCTATGCATATGCATAAGTAATTACACAAAGCAGTTTTCTATTGGTCTACATTTCTCTTATTTCAACTTCAAGCTACAGCGCGACTTTAACATGCTGCGCACGCTCAGAGGCGAGGGCGCTCTGCTTGGGCTGGTGTCTCCAGCTCGAGGGCTGTGACTTTTAGTATCATCAGGAGGATAGTTTGGCGGGAGGGTGCTTCTTATCACACTCCTACTAGTTGTTTCGGATGGTTCCCAAAACATTTCCATTAGCTTACCTGTTTCTTCAGGATGTGCTTCTCTCCCAAGGACAGTAATTCTTGTTTAGACGTTCCACTTCCCAGACTCAATCCTCCTTATCAGTTTGACGTAAGCCCTGACCTTCCACCAGCTCCTGGGAGACGACACCGTCAGACTACAAGACGACCGTTCTTTTATGCCAGTCAGTGCGTTCAGAATTAGGAACAGAAAGAACAGGGCAAGCTAAACACCCACGCAAGCCTCATATCCCTAAGAAATGATTAGAAAAACCCAAACGACCCCCATTTGAGATTGCGTTGGCTTAGGGACTGCCTCCTTCAAGTGCCAGAGCGGACCGGTGGAATCAGTCACAGAATTCAGCTGCCTACCAGGAGACAGCCCTCGTCCTCGCAAGGCAAATGTTTCAAAACATGGTGCTATTTTCCGATTTTATCAACTACAGCGGGCTTGCCCTACCAGCGCGAGTTGAGGACATTTTCCTGTGGGTTCATTTGACACTACAGTCAGTTTTGAGCAGGTACAAGCAACCAAGCGCGAGATAGAAAGTCAGCTAAGAGACCAGCTGCCGTACAAAACTTGTTCAAGATCGTGCCTGCGGGAACGGCACAAAGCCCACGATGACTGAACAAGTATGTCGGAGGCCCTACGGCAAACAGCGCCGACGTTTCGTGAAGCTCTTTTCCTGTCAAGAAAAGGGCCTTTTATGCAGTATCTCTACTGGAATTCAGGCTGCTTCCTACGCATTCTGGCAAGTTAGCTTTCACAGAAACCCCGAGAACTTCAACCACCAAGCTACATTTGTCATTCTTGCTCTCTACCTACGGGGAATTTCAGCCAATCAGAACACCACTTAAAGCAAAATTCTGGGTCTGTTTCACGCAAATCAAATAGCTAAGCCATGGACAGGGGTCTGTAGAAAGACAACGACTTTCAAAGATAAAGATAAGTAGAGGACTCACTTTTCTGAAATGTCTTCCAGTCGTTCCATTGATTTAGCAGCCCAACCCAGCCGTCGAAATTCTGGTGCAACAGAGAGAGCAGCAGCATGTCCACGCCACTCTCCCCTAGCCACAGAGCCTTCCGCTTTGCCCATTCCTGCCAACAGCCAGAGCATCGGCGCCGTAGCACCTTGGCAATAACGCACCTCCCATAGCTACACACCTTCACAAAAGAACCGAGCAGGGTGTAAACAAACATTGCAATGCTTGCGGTAAGGGCTCAAACAGGGACGCCTATGTTATCACTCTGAGATTCAACAACCACTAAAAATGTCATTTTGCTGCAGTATTACAGGAGTTCATTGACTAGTGTCAAAAACATTTTGTTGAAAATTCATTGTTTGAAGCAGGACTTCCCAATGCAAACGTTAAGTAATTCTCGTGAGCCTTTAACTGAGCGGAATGATGCAGGATCTGACTAAAATAATGGCGGATACAGCAGGGCCAGCCCCATCCTCAGCCCTTTTTAAACCCTGGGCCCAGCCCCATCCTCACCTCATGGGTCCCACCTGTGCTGCCCCGGGCCACAGCTGGAGCCCACGCCATGGGGAACGGGGGGCCAATTACCCCAACCCTCACAAGCCAGGCACAGCCAGCAACCTGGCACAGGCATGGGCACACACCACCACCAAGCTGGTGCTGCCGTGGGCAGATGCTGCCGCCAAGCTGGCACCGGCCTGGCAGACTTCAGTTTACAGCCCAAAGCCGAGGTTGGCCTCTAAACAAGAGAACATGTGAAAGCATCCTTACAGGATGCCAGTCCAGTGGTGTCCACGATAGCTCTCACAGCCTCCCACGTAACAGACAGCTCCCCTCTCCGGGACCATGTTTTGCATGTCCCAGGCCCTCCCCGCACCCATGCTGAAAATCAAACAGAACAATTAAGGACTCTGCTTCATCGCCTCAGCCTCCAAAAGAAGCTTCCTTCCTCTGCTAACGCTCGACACAGATATCCCCATGCCGTTCCTTGAATGCAGGCTGGCCTTGGGTGCCTGTACTGCCAAAGGAAGAGAAAAAGATCGTGCTCTTGTCACGTGCTCCATCATCCTCTTGTTCGTCAAGAAAACAGAAGAAAGCTACCATCGCCCTTGCTACATAGGAGAAATTGGTGCGGGGGACGGCTGAGCCCATCCCCAGAAATGGAAAACTCTGCTACGACCCTGCTTTGCCTTTTGGCGACAGCGCCCGCCATCCGTGTGCCCCAAACAGGCGAGGTCCCGTTCAGGCTGGCATCCGCCACAAAGAGGAGAGGTCCCCTGCGGGCTGAACAGAGTCAACTGAACAGAGTCTTCAGAGGAACTTAGCCGTGCATTCAGTTTACAAGTAAATGCCACCCAAGCAATGGTAGGGGGCATTCTGGCATCTAAAGGAATTCAGGAGTTAATTTAGTATTTCCAATGGAACATTCCATAGGTTGTAAAAACAGCCTTAAAGTCTTCTTCCCTCTTGCACCAACAACGCTGCTTTTACTTCTACTTAAGGGTCCCCTACAACTACTTACTACAGCATGTGTGCCTCCACTATCAATGAAAAATACAAAAATCTCTTCTTTCATTCCCCAGCTTGACTGGAACCAGAGGATCGTCTGGGGAAATTTTAAGAGATTCCTCCGGCCCCCTTCACTCCAACCCAATCTCCGGCATGACTCCAACGGCTGCTTCTGTCTCTCTTTCCCCATTACTCAGACGGCATGGACAATTTTTTTCCAACGGCCCTCTTGCTTACAATTTGCATGCCGATGCATTCCCAGGGGAATGTCATAACCATTTCTACTATTATTTCTACAGCCCCTTCCTCACCCACAAAATTCACCTCCTGTATTTTCTCTCCCTTTTTTCCTGGTCTTCCCTCAAGGCAGCCAACAAAGCAGCTTGCAGCGTTACTCGTCCCCGCTTCTCCTTCTCTTCTATTTCCTCCCGATTATTACGTACCTTAGATGCCATTGAGAAGAACTGTGAGATTGTCATGCCATCCTCGCCCCCTACCTTTTGTCATCTCTTTCTTATATCTGCTGCTGCTGCTTGACCAATAAACAGCGTGTTAAATAACTTTGAATTGCTATCATCTTCCGGATCCCGATCGGTCCATTTTCGAGCTACTTCACACAATCTCTCAGAGAAGGCTGACGGGGTTTCCTTATCCCCCTGCCTTACTTCAGATAGTTTAGCTAAATTCTTAGGCTTTTGCACTCCGTGTTGAATCCCATACAAAATTAACTTCTGATATTCCTTTCCCCTCTCTAATCCCTCACACTTGTGTGTTTGGATCCCACTCCGGATCCTCTTTCGGGAGGTACATATTGGTATTAGGCACCCCACCCCGCCTTGTTGGATCAGTCCCTCTCTAGCCTTCTCTAAAATTGTTCTCCTCTCCTCAGCGGTAAACAAATATTCTAGGAGAGCCTGTACATCTCCCCGGTTAGGACTAGGAGTCGTGATTAACAGTACTATACATTCCTTCTGGATTGTTTCCATAGGATCCCACTGCCCGTTTGCAGTTTAATAAATCACAAGCAGTAAAAGGTACGTGTACGGATACCGGTGCTCCCTCAGGCCCTACAGCCTGTCTGAGGGGAGCTCAAACTATGGGTTTCTCTCCCCTTGTTCTTTTACAGATAGCACTCACAACTCCATCACCACTTGAGCTATCAGATTTGGGCTCTTTGGGGGGAGCTACCAACAGCTGAATATCCTCTTCTGAATTTTCCCATTCAATACAACGAGGTTTTCCCTTTTTCTCTTTTAACACATATATTCCAATCCGATGTTTAGCGTCCACTAAACCACCTTTCTTCCTAATATCCCAATCGCGTCTTAACGAAAAAAACATATCCACAGAAGGCATTTCATCCCATTTTTCAGTTCCCCGACAGCACAACATTAATTCCGATATAGTGTTATATTTCAAGGACCCATTCTCAGGCTGTTTTTCACCATCTTCCCATGGATATTGTGGCCACCGTTGATTACAATATCGTTTTAGCTGATTTTTAGTCATGGCATCTCCCCCAAATTTCTTGCAATGCTTCAGGATGCATCCTAGAGGAGAGCAAAGGGCTGCCTCCTGGGAAGCAGCAGCACCCATACCGGTACCGAAAAACCCAGCATTTCTATACAAACCAGAACGAGGGACGTCTCCCTCCGTTACTCAGAACAGGACAGCGTGGAGAAACAAACAGAACTACGCTACTGCCACCTGTCTTTCCTGGTGCGTCTTATGCAGAGCCCAGAACAGAACAGAGGCCGCCTGCTTCCCGAGACATCTTGGCCCCTACCCCCTTTTCTCCTAGCCCCAAAAAACACCTCTTTTCAGGAGCATTGCACCCTTTTGTCACTTACCGCCCGACCGCAGGGGAGGAGCTGAAGGAGTCCCCAGGCAACAGGTCGGTGCGCGCTGGAGTCCGCTCAGGCCTCTTCTCCCCGTCGGATGCGGCAAGACGAACCGGGCGAGGCTGTCAGCTCGGTCCCATCTGGGGTGTCAAAACTGTTATCCCACAAGCGTGAGGTCGTTTACCCGGTGTGCGGGACGCCAATATACACACAGGGCAGAGGTGTTTTTATGGCACGTCTGCGCAGAGATGGGTGCTAGGTGGTAGCTCCGCAAAGCTAGCACAAAGTTCGCTCCTACAAGTACAGTATTGATACGGTCTAGCTATGCATATGCATAAGTAATTACACAAAGCAGTTTTCTATTGGTCTACATTTCTCTTATTTCAACTTCAAGCTACAGCGCGACTTTAACATGCTGCGCACGCTCAGAGGCGAGGGCGCTCTGCTTGGGCTGGTGTCTCCAGCTCGAGGGCTGTGACTTTTAGTATCATCAGGAGGATAGTTTGGCGGGAGGGTGCTTCTTATCACACTCCTACTAGTTGTTTCGGATGGTTCCCAAAACATTTCCATTAGCTTACCTGTTTCTTCAGGATGTGCTTCTCTCCCAAGGACAGTAATTCTTGTTTAGACGTTCCACTTCCCAGACTCAATCCTCCTTATCAGTTTGACGTAAGCCCTGACCTTCCACCAGCTCCTGGGAGACGACACCGTCAGACTACAAGACGACCGTTCTTTTATGCCAGTCAGTGCGTTCAGAATTAGGAACAGAAAGAACAGGGCAAGCTAAACACCCACGCAAGCCTCATATCCCTAAGAAATGATTAGAAAAACCCAAACGACCCCCATTTGAGATTGCGTTGGCTTAGGGACTGCCTCCTTCAAGTGCCAGAGCGGACCGGTGGAATCAGTCACAGAATTCAGCTGCCTACCAGGAGACAGCCCTCGTCCTCGCAAGGCAAATGTTTCAAAACATGGTGCTATTTTCCGATTTTATCAACTACAGCGGGCTTGCCCTACCAGCGCGAGTTGAGGACATTTTCCTGTGGGTTCATTTGACACTACAGTCAGCTTTGAGCAGGTACAAGCAACCAAGCGCGAGATAGAAAGTCAGCTAAGAGACCAGCTGCCGTACAAAACTTGTTCAAGATCGTGCCTGCGGGAACGGCACAAAGCCCACGATGACTGAACAAGTATGTCGGAGGCCCTACGGCAAACAGCGCCGACGTTTCGTGAAGCTCTTTTCCTGTCAAGAAAAGGGCCTTTTATGCAGTATCTCTACTGGAATTCAGGCTGCTTCCTACGCATTCTGGCAAGTTAGCTTTCACAGAAACCCCGAGAACTTCAACCACCAAGCTACATTTGTCATTCTTGCTCTCTACCTACGGGGGATTTCAGCGAATCAGAACACCACTTAAAGCAAAATTCTGGGTCTGTTTCACGCCAATCAAATAGCTAAGCCATGGACAGGGGTCTGTAGAAAGACAACGACTTTCAAAGATAAAGACAGGAGAGTACTCACTTTTCTGAAATTTCTTCCAGTCGTTCCATTGATTTAGCAGCCCAACCCAGCCGTCGAAATTCTGGTGCAACAGAGAGAGCAGCAGCACGTCCACGCCATTCTCCCCTAGCCACAGAGCCTTCCGCTTTGCCCATTCCTGCCAACAGCCAGAGCATCGGCGCCGTAGCACCTTGGCAATAACGCACCTCCCATAGCTACACACCTTCACAAAAGAACCGAGCAGGGTGTAAACAAACATTGCAATGCTTGCGGTAAGGGCTCAAACAGGGACGCCTATGTTATCACTCTGAGATTCAACAACCACTAAAAATGTCATTTTGCTGCAGTATTACAGGAGTTCATTGACTAGTGTCAAAAACATTTTGTTGAAAATTCATTGTTTGAAGCAGGACTTCCCAATGCAAACGTTAAGTAATTCTCGTGAGCCTTTAACTGAGCGGAATGATGCAGGATCTGACTAAAATAATGGCGGATACAGCAGGGCCAGCCCCATCCTCAGCCCTTTTTAAACCCTGGGCCCAGCCCCATCCTCACCTCATGGGTCCCACCTGTGCTGCCCCGGGCCACAGCTGGAGCCCACGCCATGGGGAACGGGGGGCCAATTACCCCAACCCTCACAAGCCAGGCACAGCCAGCAACCTGGCACAGGCATGGGCACACACCACCACCAAGCTGGTGCTGCCGTGGGCAGATGCTGCCGCCAAGCTGGCACCGGCCTGGCAGACTTCAGTTTACAGCCCAAAGCCGAGGTTGGCCTCTAAACAAGAGAACATGTGAAAGCATCCTTACAGGATGCCAGTCCAGTGGTGTCCACGATAGCTCTCACAGCCTCCCACGTAACAGACAGCTCCCCTCTCCGGGACCATGTTTTGCATGTCCCAGGCCCTCCCCGCACCCATGCTGAAAATCAAACAGAACAATTAAGGACTCTGCTTCATCGCCTCAGCCTCCAAAAGAAGCTTCCTTCCTCTGCTAACGCTCGACACAGATATCCCCATGCTGTTCCTTGAATGCAGGCTGGCCTTGGGTGCCTGTACTGCCAAAGGAAGAGAAAAAGATCGTGCTCTTGTCACGTGCTCCATCATCCTCTTGTTCGTCAAGAAAACAGAAGAAAGCTACCATCGCCCTTGCTACATAGGAGAAATTGGTGCGGGGGACGGCTGAGCCCATCCCCAGAAATGGAAAACTCTGCTACGACCCTGCTTTGCCTTTTGGCGACAGCGCCCGCCATCCGTGTGCCCCAAACAGGCGAGGTCCCGTTCAGGCTGGCATCCGCCACAAAGAGGAGAGGTCCCCTGCGGGCTGAACAGAGTCAACTGAACAGAGTCTTCAGAGGAACTTAGCCGTGCATTCAGTTTACAAGTAAATGCCACCCAAGCAATGGTAGGGGGCATTCTGGCATCTAAAGGAATTCAGGAGTTAATTTAGTATTTCCAATGGAACATTCCATAGGTTGTAAAAACAGCCTTAAAGTCTTCTTCCCTCTTGCACCAACAACGCTGCTTTTACTTCTACTTAAGGGTCCCCTACAACTACTTACTACAGCATGTGTGCCTCCACTATCAATGAAAAATACAAAAATCTCTTCTTTCATTCCCCAGCTTGACTGGAACCAGAGGATCGTCTGGGGAAATTTTAAGAGATTCCTCCGGCCCCCTTCACTCCAACCCAATCTCCGGCATGACTCCAACGGCTGCTTCTGTCTCTCTTGCCCCATTACTCAGACGGCATGGACAATTTTTTTCCAACGGCCCTCTTGCTTACAATTTGCATGCCGATGCATTCCCAGGGGAATGTCATAACCATTTCTACTATTATTTCTACAGCCCCTTCCTCACCCACAAAATTCACCTCCTGTATTTTCTCTCCCTTTTTTCCTGGTCTTCCCTCAAGGCAGCCAACAAAGCAGCTTGCAGCGTTACTCGTCCCCGCTTCTCCTTCTCTTCTATTTCCTCCCGATTATTACGTACCTTAGATGCCATTGAGAAGAACTGTGAGATTGTCATGCCATCCTCGCCCCCTACCTTTTGTCATCTCTTTCTTATAGCTGCTGCTGCTGCTTGACCAATAAACAGCGTGTTAAATAACTTTGAATTGCTATCATCTTCCGGATCCCGATCGGTCCATTTTCGAGCTACTTCACACAATCTCTCAGAGAAGGCTGACGGGGTTTCCTTATCCCCCTGCCTTACTTCAGATAGTTTAGCTAAATTCTTAGGCTTTTGCACTCCGTGTTGAATCCCATACAAAATTAACTTCTGATATTCCTTTACCCTCTCTAATCCCTCACACTTGTGTGTTTGGATCCCACTCCGGATCCTCTTTCGGGAGGTACATATTGGTATTAGGCACCCCACCCCGCCTTGTTGGATCAGTCCCTCTCTAGCCTTCTCTAAAATTGTTCTCCTCTCCTCAGCGGTAAACAAATATTCTAGGAGAGCCTGTACATCTCCCCGGTTAGGACTAGGAGTCGTGATTAACAGTACTATACATTCCTTCTGGATTGTTTCCATAGGATCCCACTGCCCGTTTGCAGTTTAATAAATCACAAGCAGTAAAAGGTACGTGTACGGATACCGGTGCTCCCTCAGGCCCTACAGCCTGTCTGAGGGGAGCTCAAACTATGGGTTTCTCTCCCCTTGTTCTTTTACAGATAGCACTCACAACTCCATCACCACTTGAGCTATCAGATTTGGGCTCTTTGGGGGGAGCTACCAACAGCTGAATATCCTCTTCTGAATTTTCCCATTCAATACAACGAGGTTTTCCCTTTTTCTCTTTTAACACATATATTCCAATCCGATGTTTAGCGTCCACTAAACCACCTTTCTTCCTAATATCCCAATCGCGTCTTAACGAAAAAAACATATCCACAGAAGGCATTTCATCCCATTTTTCAGTTCCCCGACAGCACAACATTAATTCCGATATAGTGTTATATTTCAAGGATCCATTCTCAGGCTGTTTTTCACCATCTTCCCATGGATATTGTGGCCACCGTTGATTACAATATCGTTTTAGCTGATTTTTAGTCATGGCATCTCCCCCAAATTTCTTGCAATGCTTCAGGATGCATCCTAGAGGAGAGCAAAGGGCTGCCTCCTGGGAAGCAGCAGCACCCATACCGGTACCGAAAAACCCAGCATTTCTATACAAACCAGAACGAGGGACGTCTCCCTCCGTTACTCAGAACAGGACAGCGTGGAGAAACAAACAGAACTACGCTACTGCCACCTGTCTTTCCTGGTGCGTCTTATGCAGAGCCCAGAACAGAACACAGGCCGCCTGCTTCCCGAGACATCTTGGCCCCTACCCCCTTTTCTCCTAGCCCCAAAAAACACCTCTTTTCAGGAGCATTGCACCCTTTTGTCACTTACCGCCCGACCGCAGGGGAGGAGCTGAAGGAGTCCCCAGGCAACAGGTCGGTGCGCGCTGGAGTCCGCTCAGGCCTCTTCTCCCCGTCGGATGCGGCAAGACGAACCGGGCGAGGCTGTCAGCTCGGTCCCATCTGGGGTGTCAAAACTGTTATCCCACAAGCGTGAGGTCGTTTACCCGGTGTGCGGGACGCCAATATACACACAGGGCAGAGGTGTTTTTATGGCACGTCTGCGCAGAGATGGGTGCTAGGTGGTAGCTCCGCAAAGCTAGCACAAAGTTCGCTCCTACAAGTACAGTATTGATACGGTCTAGCTATGCATATGCATAAGTAATTACACAAAGCAGTTTTCTATTGGTCTACATTTCTCTTATTTCAACTTCAAGCTACAGCGCGACTTTAACATGCTGCGCACGCTCAGAGGCGAGGGCGCTCTGCTTGGGCTGGTGTCTCCAGCTCGAGGGCTGTGACTTTTAGTATCATCAGGAGGATAGTTTGGCGGGAGGGTGCTTCTTATCACACTCCTACTAGTTGTTTCGGATGGTTCCCAAAACATTTCCATTAGCTTACCTGTTTCTTCAGGATGTGCTTCTCTCCCAAGGACAGTAATTCTTGTTTAGACGTTCCACTTCCCAGACTCAATCCTCCTTATCAGTTTGACGTAAGCCCTGACCTTCCACCAGCTCCTGGGAGACGACACCGTCAGACTACAAGACGACCGTTCTTTTATGCCAGTCAGTGCGTTCAGAATTAGGAACAGAAAGAACAGGGCAAGCTAAACACCCACGCAAGCCTCATATCCCTAAGAAATGATTAGAAAAACCCAAACGACCCCCATTTGAGATTGCGTTGGCTTAGGGACTGCCTCCTTCAAGTGCCAGAGCGGACCGGTGGAATCAGTCACAGAATTCAGCTGCCTACCAGGAGACAGCCCTCGTCCTCGCAAGGCAAATGTTTCAAAACATGGTGCTATTTTCCGATTTTATCAACTACAGCGGGCTTGCCCTACCAGCGCGAGTTGAGGACATTTTCCTGTGGGTTCATTTGACACTACAGTCAGTTTTGAGCAGGTACAAGCAACCAAGCGCGAGATAGAAAGTCAGCTAAGATACCGGCTGCCGTACAAAATGTGTTCGAGATCGTGCCTGCGGGAATGGCACAAAGCCCACGATGACTGAACAACTATGTCGGAGGCCCTACGGCAAACAGCGCCGACGTTTCGTGAAGCTCTTTTCCTGTCAAGAAAAGGGCCTTTTATGCAGTATCTCTACTGGAATTCAGGCTGCTTCCTACGCATTCTGGCAAGTTAGCTTTCACAGAAACCCCGAGAACTTCAACCACCAAGCTACATTTGTCATTCTTGCTCTCTACCTACGGGGAATTTCAGCCAATCAGAACACCACTTAAAGCAAAATTCTGGGTCTGTTTCACGCAAATCAAATAGCTAAGCCATGGACAGGGGTCTGTAGAAAGACAACGACTTTCAAAGATAAAGATAAGTAGAGGACTCACTTTTCTGAAATTTCTTCCAGTCGTTCCATTGATTTAGCAGCCCAACCCAGCCGTCGAAATTCTGGTGCAACAGAGAGAGCAGCAGCATGTCCACGCCACTCTCCCCTAGCCACAGAGCCTTCCGCTTTGCCCATTCCTGCCAACAGCCAGAGCATCAGCGCCGTAGCACCTTGGCAATAACGCACCTCCCATAGCTACGCACCTTTACAAAAGAACCGAGCAGGCTCTAAACAAACATTGCAATGCTTGCGGTAAGGGCTCAAACAGGGATGCCTATGTTATCACTCTGAGATTCAACAACCACTAAAAATGTCATTTTGCTGCAGTATTACAGGAGTTCATTGACTAGTGTCAAAAACATTTTGTTGAAAATTCATTGTTTGAAGCAGGACTTCCAAATGCAAATGTTAAGCAGTTCTCGTGAGCCTTTAACTGAGCGGAATGCAGGATCTGACTAAAACAATGGCGGAATGGAGGGCTAGAAGCCCAAAACTAACTCACCATCCTGGCAACTATTGGACACTTGTGGTGACTGCGGGGGAACAGAGCTTGGGAAGCTTTGCCAGTCTGGCAATAGAAAGCTAAGGCCCTGCAAACACGGTATGTTTAACAAAAAAAAAAAAGGGGGGGGGGGTGTTTTGTAGTTCCTCTGCTTTCTACACAGAACCAAAGCCATTTTAGTTCACTAATGAAAGTTCACACTTCCACACGGTACTCCTACAAACATCAGTCACTGCTAATAAACAACGGATGTAGTGGGTACAGAGAAACCTTCTGTACAGCAAATGCTTTAAGCTTTTCTGTGTTCAAGACTTTACTTCCCAGGTCCCTGCAAAGACCCTTACTCTGCCCTGCCCCACCCACCCAGTTCTATTTGGAACGATTGCTGAAAAACACAAATACTCCACAGCAAATAAGCAAGCGACATCCAGACCCAGAGCTTTCCCTTAGAGGACAATGCCAAAGCCAAGCCCAGAATTTTTACCTGCTGATGACCGCCAGCGTGTGAGAGCAGAGCCGCATGCCAGGACTTCCCTCCAGGCTTAAAGCTCCGCTTGTGCGCGCACACGCATGCGCGGTGCCGAGCTGCACTTCCGACTTCCGACCCACCCGACGACCAAACGCCGGTACCGCGGGTGGGGAGCCGCGCATGCGCGGTGGCGCATTTTCAAGTGCTCGCTGCTGCCTCTCGGTGGATCAAAGTCGGTACTGCAGCCGGGGAGCCGCGCATGCACAGTGGCACGTTTTCCCGAGATGGCTGCTGCCACTGTGTGGACAAAAGTCGGTACTGCGGCCAGGAGCCGCTCATGCGCACTGGCACAATTTTTGTTCTCGCTGCTGCCGCCCGATGGACAAAGGTCGGTACTGCAGCCCGGGAGCCGCGCACGCGCAGTGGTGCACTTTCATGTGCTCGGTGCTGCCGCCCTGTGGAGAAAATCCGGTACTGCAGCTGGGGAGCCGCACATGCGCAGTGGCACACTTTCACCTGCTCGCTGCTGCTGCTCGCTGGTCAGAAGTCGGTACTGCAGCCGAGAGCTGCGCATGCGTGATGGCGCTTCATTGTGCTCTCCGCTGCCACCCTGTGGACAATCGTCGGTACTGCAGCTGGGGGTCGCGCATGCACAGTCGTGCACTTTCATGTGCTCGCTGCTGCCGCCCGCTGGTCAGAAGTCGGTACTGCAGCTGGGGAGCTGCGCATGAGCGACAGCGATTTTTTTGTCCCCGCCGCTGCCGCCCTGTGGACAGAAGTCGGTACTGCAGATGTGGCACCGCGCTTGCGCAGTGGCGCATTTTAAAGTGCTCGCTGCTGTCGCTCATTGCAACAGGGTCGGTACTGCAGATGGGGATCCGCTCATGCGCGGTGGGTCTTTTTGTGCTCGCTGCTGCATCCCGATGGACAAACGTCGATACTGCAGCTGGGGAGCCGCTCATGCACGGTGGCGCATTTTTTTTGTGCTCGCTGCTGTCGCCCGGTGACCAAAACTCGGTACTGCAGCAGTGTAGCTGCGCATGCGTGGTGGCACATTTTCGGGTGGTCGGTGCTGCCGCCCTCTGGACAGAGGTCGGCACTGCAGCTGGGGAGCCGCGCATGCGCAATGGTGCCTTCGCCCGACCTCGCTGCTGCCGCCCTGTGGACAAACGTAGGTACTGCAGATGGGGAGCCGCACATGCGCGCTGAAGCATTTGTTTTGTGCTCGCTGCTGCCGCCCAGTGACCAAAAGCCGGTACTGCAGCCTGGCAGCCGCGCATGCGCGCTGGAGCTTTTTTGTGCTCACTCCTGCCGCCCCGTGGACCGAGGTCGGTACTGCTGTTGCGGCTCGGCGCATGCGCGGTGGCGCATTTTCCCGTGCTCGCTAGTGCCGCTCAGTAGAACAAGGTCGGTACTGCAGCCCGGGAGCCGCGCATGCGCGGTGGTGCGCTCTGTGTGTACGTGTGTGCACTCGCTGCTGCCACCCGGTGCCCACCACTCAGTACCGCAGCTGGGGAGAGCTCTGTCGGTCGTGTTGCCATTGAAACTTTCTTCACATACATCATCTTCCTGCGCATTTTAAACTCCTTTTTTTAATTCATTTTTGTGAGTTATTTTTCTATTTTATGACCCTGTATATCACTATTTCAATTTGTTCATATTGTAAAATCCTTTATATAATAGAGTAGACAGAGGGGTTTCTTTTAAAATCTTTTTACATATATATATAGATAACATTTTTCAGTATTTATATAAAAGAGAGATTTTTTTCTACTTCCATCCCTACACCCCTATTTCGTTTTTAATTATTTAATCCCTCCCCCACGAATTCTCAGGCGTTTTGGGGCTGCCACCCCCCTTTCGGGGGCGGGGGGGGTGACCTGTCCCGTGACCCCCCCCATCCCCTCGCTCAACCTGCTCCTCTGCCACATCATCATCGTCCCCCCCCAGTGACACTGGGGTGCCCCAAATGACATCATCACTCCCCAGCCTCCCCCCTTCTTAGTCACCCCCAAAAGACAAACAAAACAAGGGAAACTGCCCCAACTGCCAGCTCCTTACTTTCATCAGGCCCCTTACATATGTACATGCCCCACCAAAAAAGGGGAGCTCCGCTAGAAAAAGAAAGGGGGGGCAGCCCCCCAGGCGCTTGCAGCCCCCCCAGCCCCTGTCCCGCAGCCTGGCAGCTGCCCCACGGCATAGGGGAGCGTGCCCGACGACGGTGCCACCTCTCTTGCTCGGCCTCTTACAGATGCTTACAGCAAGACCGCTGAAAAACAAAAACCCTCTCTCGTCCCACTCCGTGGGTTGCGAGAGGGGTGAATCTTTTCCATTTCCCGACTGTTTGAGTACCGACAAAGGCCGATCTCTGCTCGGCAGAGCCGCGTGGTCGGCAGAGTCACGACAATGACCCAGAGGAACAGGCTGGCCAGCAACTTTATTAACTGGCGAATTCCACAAACGGACAAACTTAACGACCTGACGAGTCTAATGAACGAACAAAGGCGATTTGGCAATGGAGCTATTTTCCGGGCAACCCGATCCCAAACTTGCATATATCTATTGGAAAAGCAGAGGAGAAGATAAGCAAGAAAAGGAAAGGAGAAGAGAGGAGGAAAGAGAAAGAAAAAGTATCACCACCCTCGGATCCCGCGATGACGATGACAGACGTGGCAATCCTCCAGTGGTGGGCGTGCGCGTGCTTCCCGGGGGGGGGGGGGGGGGGGCAAGCCTTTTATTGGCTAATCCCCGCCTCCAGGTACGCCCCTTCAGGACTGACATGGTTATTGTTCTAGAAAGTTCTCAATCTTCTGCGCAGGCGCTGGGGTGGTCGTGAGGGGTCTCTCGGGCGGTTGCAAGCCCCTTCCTCAGATAAACTCTGTGTGACCGCTGGCCATACATGGTCAGGTTTGGCACAACCTGGAACCGCGCATCCTCCGACGCGCTCTCCACGTCCCGCTCTTGCTCTCCCCCACCCCATGCTCCCCAACCTGCTGTCACCATGCAAATAGCACCTCAAATCGCCACAATGTTTGAGATGTTAACTCCTTCAGTCTCTCACAAACCCCAAATTCCATTTCGGCACATGAAAAAACCAGCACAGCACAAAGTACAGGCATTCAGTCAGAATAAGGGATAGGAGAGCAGTTGAGCTAAAGGAGGATTCTAGGGAAACAGCTCCGCTCGAGATACAGCGCGTGCTTTAACAGCTACAGGGACTGCAACGCTTCAAATCGCTATTAAGACCAAGGGATAGGATTTTCAACACCTTCTTCACCTACAAGTGGACGCTCTTGCTGCTCTTGGAAAATGTCTCATCCCTTCCTTCCAGCACTGCTGCACGGAGACAACCCCGTGAGGCTGCAGGACAAGGTCGGACCCTCATCAGAACCTACGCTTACGGATCCACCACAACGGCTGCAGCCCTCGCGCTGCTGCTGCACGTCTCGCTTGCTCGGCCAAGAAAGCTGAAAGGGAAGTGTAAAACTTTAGAGAGTAACACGGAAAATAAAGGACAAATCTCAGTAATTCACTCTACACTAAAAAGGTGGGTGTATGTTTATATACATCCAACAACACCACGTACACGATAAAAGCATTTGAGTTTCCTTTTGCATTCATTTAACTTGCACAGCTGGGATACCATTAAATCATCTAGCTCCAAAATGCACGGTTATAATGGGACTGGGGGGGGGGGGGGGGGGGGGAGGGTATGTAACTAGGAGGGACATCCGGCCAGCCGCGCTGCCCAAGAGAGATGCTACTGAAGCCCCGGGGAAACGCACCATGGAACGAGAGGCAGAAATAAAGCACTGCGGAGCACTCCGTCAAAATATTGGGGAAAAACCCATAACATTCCGTTGCCTCTCTCTTGAAACATGGAGAACAAATACCCAACTGCTGAAATACACCTCGTAAGTTGTATGCCACAGCTATTGGGCAGTCACAGTTTAAACAGTGCCAATCACTTTGTAAATGACACAATTTTAGCTTCTGTTTAAAGTTTCAGTTATGATAGCAAAGTCAGTGAGATAAGAGATCCCCCAGACGGTTTCACTGGGGGGGGGGGGGGGGGGGGGGGTGGCGACCACACAGAAATCAAATCCCCAGCGCTGCAACGCATCAGGCTACCAAAAGGGACTGGCAGATTTGATAATGCTTCTGGCTGTACTGAAGCATGCGGAGGAACGCCTTTTTAACATACCTCGGCTGTTACAACTGAGAACCAGAGACCGGTATGCCATCAACTTTTGGAAGACGTGCTGGGCTTGGGCCCCTGGAAGGAAATTGACTTTTGTTTGTTTTTCAAGAGAGTGAAAAGTCTTGTTGCTGATGACTTCTGCTGGCACGTACAGCCGCTCCGATGGGAAGTTCATCAAATGCAACTTCTCTGAATGAGAAGGATTTCCAGTCGGGAAAATCTCTTTCCAACTGAAGCCAAAAATTACACACTGTAGCTTCAGGAAAAAGGACCCTGTTGAAGCAGTAACTCACCAAAACCACATCAGGACCCACTGGCGGTACTTACAAGGCTGCTAATGCTTCTTGGGAAAGCCTGGAAAACACGCGGAAGCGACGCCCATTTCTCCCATTTTGTCCACGTCTCTTCTTTGACCTTGACGGCTTTTAGTACGGACGCTAGGATCGCAGCAAGGTTTTTCAAGTCCTGCTAGAAGGTATTTTAAAAACTTACTGACTGAAAAAGCAGAAAGCCTTTACCATGAAAACAAAGGCTCTTCCTTCTGAACAGCTGAACTCTTCCCAACAGTTTCTTTCCTCTTTTAGTACAAAATTATTTTCACGGTATCATTTAATAGTAAGCGCACAGACAGAAGATTACGCTTTCAGGAAGAAAAAAGAAACCAAGGGAAGTCAGCTTTGCATAGGCATGCTCCAGAACACGCCTTATTCTATTTGTAGCATTTGTGTTGAAATACTTCATAGAAATACTATAGAAGGAGAGTTGGCACATTCTTCATGTTACCTTTAAAGTCCACGCTACGAGTACCTTAGGAAAAACGCAGGCACACGTCATAGGCGTACCGTGTACTTGCAGACCACGACGCAGCCTTTCCATCCGTCTTGTCCTTTCCTGGCAGAAGAAAGGGCGACCACGGCGAAATGGTGGCAGCTGACGTTCTGCTGAGAGAGGAAAAAAACCCTTTAGCGTAACGCCGGGTAGAAATCTAAAGCTTCCCTTTTTTGTGAAGGTTGGTGAAGACTACAACTGAGTGGAGGATAAAGGGTTTTGCTTCATCTTTGCTACAGTTGATGACACAGGCCGCTAGAGCTTTTGCAGTTTTTAGACAGCCACGCCTTTTTTTGACTCATGGGCAGCTTTGGTTTCACTAGAACCCCTTTCATAGATACACACAGGTGACACACACACATACCCACGCACAGTTTCCGAAGCCTGCATACAGTCAAGACTTCCTCACCCCATACGTCCCAAGGTGAGCATTTTTGTTAAACAGCACAGCAACCCATCTGTCCTTGTGAACTGCCTCCTTGCAAAACAGGAATGATTTTTTGCAGGCCGTTTCTCCAAACGGTCAAGTCCTTCTCACACTGCAGTTGTGCCACCAAACCTGCCTAGGGTCCCTCCCAGCTTTTGACTGTCCTGACATTTCACAGCCACGCGCTCTAGTCCGTCTTCCAACAGCAAAAAGACGGCACGCCCTCAGACCCAGAGCACAGCCCTCCGGACGGCCACACGCCCCTTGCTGTTTTGACGAGGAACCACCGAGCATCCCTGCGAGCACAGCTGCACGCGCAACATCAGTTCCACCTCCCCTGATTTCAGTGGATGTAGCTTCTGAAGCTTTACACTGAAAGCCTTATCTTGACACTTCCCCACAGCAGAAGGGATCCGTAACTAGAACCCCACAAAAACCTAGAAACACCACTTGCAATCCCACAGCAGCGACAGCTTCAGAACTATTTAGACCAGGAACAAGGGAGAAAAATAAAACCGCTTCATCGCGCGCACGGGAAAGCGGCGGAGAAAAGGGTCAGCATTCATAGCCCTCACAGAAAACAGGCATTCTCCTTCCCTTCCTAAAGCCCTCTGTCGGGTCTAAATACCACAGCGCTACCGTGGCAGCATCGAGAGCAGGGAACAACAGCCCTGCCGCTGGACATTTACACAGCAGCATGCATAAACAGAGGGACACGTTTTGCCACGCACAACCCTGAACTTCCTGAAAATTCACGTTGACCAAAAATAGCCACTTGGAACATACTGCCCAACAACATTTGGCAATAAAACTTCAATGTGGTTGACCCACGCAAATTGTTTGGTAACTTGCTATTTGCTTCCTGTTGTTGTTCTTCCTTCGGAAATTCCACTTGCGGCCAAGTTATTCACTACTGCTTCAAGCATTTTCCTTCCTGGGACTACCAGCACATCGACACAGGCAAGTAACTTAACTGCTCCTCTACAATTGTCCAAATTACCATTACAGCCATGAAAGAGGAGTGAAAGAGAAGAAAAGGAGAGCTCAGGCAGCAAGAGAGCTCTGCAGGCTGCCACCACTCAGCATCGCACTCTTCTTTTTAAAAGACACACACGCGCCCCCCACAAAAAAAACAGACCAAAAACCCCATGACCTTGTACCTTTTTTCTTTCAGAGCTCATCCCTGTCTCAGCACGCTGTCTCGTCAAAGTGCGAAGTGCAGACGATCTGTAGCCCAATGACATTTGCGTGGGATGAATACATGCGTTCAGAAGGACTCCAGATCTGTAAGACAGGTGTCGTTTTTGTGGTTTTAATAAACATCACTCAAGTTTAGTGACTGACACGTTTCGGAGGAAACTAATTGTTGTGGTTTAGCCCCGGTCGGCAATTAAGTACCACCCAGCAGCTCGCTCGCCCTCCCCCCCCCCGGTGGGATAGGGGAAAGAATCCAAGGAGCAAAAGTCAGAAAACTCGTGGCCTGAGATAAGAAGAGTTTAAGCATTGGAACAAAAGAAGAAGAAGAATGAATTCTCATGAGAAGGAAAACAACAAGAGAGCAAGAGAGGAACAAAACCCAGGAAAAAACAAGCGATACAACCCCTCACCACCCGCCGACCCATGCCCAGCCACTCCCCCAGCAGCGATCCCTATCCCCCGGCCAACTCCCCCCCCCAGTTTCTATGCTGAGCATGACGCCAGATGGGATGGAACAGCCCTTGGGCCAGTTTCCATCAACGCTTTTGGCTGTGTCCCCTCCCAGTTTCTCGTGCGCCCGGCAGAGCAGGGGAAGCTCAGAAGTCCTTGACCAGTGTAAGCATTTCTTAGCAACAACTAGAACATCAGCGTGTTATCAACATTATTCTCATCCTCAAATCCAAAACACAGCGCTATACCAGCTACTAGGAAGAAAATTAACTCTATCCCAGACGAAACCAGGACACTAATTCACTTTTAAATGTAGCCTCTCCTTGGGGGAAAAAAATGTGTTAGAGACAGAAAGAAAAAAAAATGACGACTCAGGGCTCCCAACCACCATGGAGCAGTGGGGAAATTAACGCCAGTGAAGACAAAGAGCAGCAGCACTGTCATTCTGATCATGGGCTCCAGAGACTCTCCCCGTCTACACCTCGAGCCTAGGAATGACTAGTCCTTTTTTGGAAGGACAAACTTTTTTTTTGTACGTAAAACTCCTAGACCGAAGGCTCCACCGAACAGAATGTGGACTGACGCACAGCACAGCGTGCCATCAACACTCGTATGAAAAAAAAAAATTGAATACAAATCCAATTGAAATGTCAGTTTCCATCGCATTTCACTCGTTATATTTCTACTGGCATCTAGGCGCTCAAAAATTAACTCTACTGACACCATAGATGACTAAAAAGGTAGTTGTGCATATAAAAATAAAAGGCTCTTCTCAACTTGCCCATAAAAGTAGTCTGAACAAACAGAAGAGAAACACTTGACCCTGAAGAAGGTAACAGGCAGCTCTTCATTTCTCCTAGATGAAAGTTCATTCTTTTACCCGAAAGGAGAACATTCGTAACTGCCAAGGGACCAATTCAGGAACGAGGCACGCTCTGTTAACGGCAAGTTTTCATCAGCTTTTCGGCACTGGCAGCACATTTGCCTTTTCTCTGGGTTTCACGTGGAGCATCTGTAGCCTCCCTGAACTCGCAAAGGTTTCTCCCCGCTCCCCCGGCCCCATACGTGCAATTACCTGAGCAGCAAGCGGGATCCACCACGCAGGGTTTTCTTCACGTGACGCAGAAGGTGACACTGGGAAAAGAGGAGACAAAAAATGATCCTGTTTGTCACACCCAGCCAACGGGGAAAGCACAGGGGAGGGTTCTGCCAGAGGGGCCCTGCGGGGCCAGGCCGTGCACCAACCGACCAGCCCCTCTCCCCTTTGCCAGGTACCGGGCAGACGCCGCCGCCTCGTGCGGACGCCTCGCCCGCGCCCCCTCGCAGCGGGGCTGCCCCAGGAGAGCCGGGCCACCCCCACCTCGCTTCCACCCCCAGGAACGGGACCGGGAGACACCCTCTGTGCAGGGAGAGGCGCAGGGCGTGGATTTAATCCCCGAGGGAAGAGGCCAGGCTCCCCGCTGCCAGAAGGGCCGCTCGCCTCCCTGCTGCTCAGAGACGCTTGCTGGGGACAGCCCTGCCTGCGCCCGGCCGCCCTGCAGCCCTGCTGGCGGCGCAGCCCGGCCGACGGATGCTCCGGCGAACAGGCGCTCCAGCTCACGGCCGCTCCCGCTCATTACAGCCACAGGTAACCTCGCCCCTGGCTAACGCATGCTCCAGGCAGCGGACACCCCATCTCCTTCCAGCTCCTCCTTGCCACAGTTCTGGCTAGCTGAAGCTCCAGCTCTGCACCGAAGCTCCTTCTCCTTTCGGCTTCTCGTTTTGGCTTCTCGTTTCGGCTCCTTCTCCTTACCAGCTCCAGCTATTTGCAACAGTCTGGGCTTTGGACAAGGTCGGAAAGCAGTCGCTGTCAGAACTTGAATATTGCTATTAAACATCACCGCTGTACCCTGTGGAAATACCAATTAATTAGTTTGTATGATTAAGTACTTCAGAACTCTTCTCAGCAGCATACAAAGAAGAGCTGGGCTCCAAGAGGGCGTGCGGGGTCTGAAATGCACCCTTCCCCCCCAGAGACCACCTCAGACCTCGAGTCTGGCCCGGGGCACGCCAGCCTCCCAAACTTTGGGGTCCGACGCGACCAGACCCCCACCTCCAGGGAGGCTCCGTGCACCCTGCCCACCCTCCGCTTTCCCCCGCAGCCCCCAATGCCCTCCCACCCCCCTGCCCAAGCAGCCAAACCGGCTTCTGCTTTGGGCCCCCAAACCAGCTCCCATTCCTGAGCCCACAAACCCACCTGCTCAGCCTGTTCTCGAGGCCCAGAAATGCAGCACTTCACCTCTGCTCCTCAGCCCAAAAACACACCACTTGGTCCCCTCTGGCAGGCCCTGAAAACGCACGACTCCAGCTGTTTCCGAGCCCCAAAATCAGCCACGGGAGCCTCTTTTCAAGACCCCGGAACACAAGACCGGCTCTCCGTTTTCAGGCCCCACACCAGCTCACCCTCTCTGCTTTCCGACCCCTTTGCGGTCCCCATGCGTGATGCTGCGGGGTGGGGGGAGCGCAGCCACCCCACAGCCCTGCACCCCCAGGGCCACACACGCAGTTTTGGGGAGCGCTTGGGCACTGCGGAGGGCCCGGCCCCACACCTCTGCGGGGCCGCACCAGCACAGGCAGGGCATCGCTTTAGTGCGGCTGCTTCCGGCTTGCTTTCTCCAGCACCGGTTTGGGGTGCCGGGCCCGCACCCCAAACCCCCCCAGCCCCAAGCACCCCCGCGGGGAGCCGGGCCCAGCCGCCTCCAGGAACCCCCGCCGGCCGCAGCCGCGGCCCTTCCCCGCCGCTCCGGCCACCGGCACCCGCCTGGTGCCGCAGGAGCCTCCCGGGTCGCCGCTGCCCGACCTGCGCCGGGAACGGCAGAGGCTGCCCAGCCCCAACAAGCAGCACCCGAGAGCCACGTGGGGCTGCCCCTACTCCCCCCACTCACAAACGGGCTCGGCCCCAAAACCCCCCGACAAACCCCAGGACAGCGCTCGGCCCGGGGCTGCTTTTTCCCCCGCCAGTCCCAAGAGAACAGGGCCTGCACCCACCCCTATTTAATACCGGGATGGGGAGCAGGACAGAGGACTGGAAGGAGAAAAGCAAGACAAGGGAGAAGACTGAGGTGCCGCCAGAGAATGAAAGGCCGAAAGAAAAGGTCAGAGAGGCAGAGAAATCAAAAGCAAGAGGGACGAGGAGCCCTGCAGAGAGATGGAGCAAGAAAATGCAGGGGCAGTGAGCAGGACAGAGGGACATGACGCGACAGGGCACAGGACATACAGACAGAGAGAGAAAAAGGACAGGGAACAGGACAAAGGGATTGAGAAATAAAGAAAGGGTCAGATTTGTACAAAGAGACCAAGAAGGAAAAATTAAAAAAACGGCCATGGGCTAGAGGACAGAGGCAGAGGAAGAGAAAAAAGGGCCAGGGAGCAGGACAGAGAAGGAGAGAAAGGAAAAAACAGAGAGCCAGCTGGACGGGGAGGTACAGCAAGAAACGAGCAGACAGGCAGCAGGACGGAGAAATAAAGATAGAAAAAACGGGGACAGGAAGCAGGACAGAGGGACAGTGAGAGGAAACAAGGGGCAGGGAGCAGGACAGAGGTGGAGAAAGAAGCGTTGGGGCAGAAGGACAGAAAGAGAAAAACGACAGACAGGAAGAAGGATGGGGGACGATAGAGAGAGGGGAAAAAGAAGGACAAGGAGCAGGACACAGATTGTCAGACAGGGACAGGGAGCAAGACCACGCTCCGGCTTACGCATACAGACCCTGCGGTGCACGCTGGCGGCCTGGCCTGCTGCGGACTACGAGGAGGGATCCTTCCTCGCCCGGAGAGGCGGGCTCTCTCTTGCCTGCAGCGGGAGGCAGCTGCCGGCCGGCTGGCCTTTGATTTCTTCTTCTTTACCCTTCTCTGGCCTCTCCAGCTTCAGCCGCGGCAGCTCCTGTCCACAGCCACCAAGCGCTCCGCCCGTCCATGTTCGCCCCCACGCCGCCAGGAGAGCGAGGCCAGGCACAGACAACCCACGCAAGCCTAAGGCGGGTGCCGTCACCGGCAGCCCCAGGGGAGGAAGGGACAACCGCGGCCTCAGCGCAGCCTCTGGGAGAGGGAAAGAAGAAGCCGCCACCGTTATTACCGCAGATCGCCCCCGGCTGAAGCCTCCCCTTCCGCAGGGGCTCCTGGACACACGCGGAAGGCCAGCTTGCCCCTGGCACGACAGGGCTTGGGGGCGACCGGGGGCTACGGGACAGGCTTCAGGGGAGGGGCTGGAGCTGGGGGCAGCTGCGCGGGGTGGGGGGGCAAGCGGGGCCGGGGGAGGCTCAGGGGGAGCTCTGGAAGCGGGGAGGCGCCCGGCGTCCTCGCCTGGGGGGTGTCCGCCTCCTTCCCCTCTTCCCTTCTCTCAGCTCTCGGGCAACTCCCTGGGGCTGCCCTGACCCAGCTCGCCTCCAGCACACCGGCAGCCTGCCGCAGCGGGCAGTGGGAGGCTTCCCGACCGCAGCCAGAAGACACCCCCACGCCCGCCAGAGGGGCTCGCTCGCCTCACCGGTGCCCCGGGACCCGCGCCCAGCGCGCCGCCATGCCGCTCCCAGGCACCGCGCATGCGCCGGCCGCCGACGGCGCGCCGGATGGGCCAGGGCCGGCGCCCGAACGCCGGGCGGCAGCACCGCGCTGCGGCCGTGCCACGGCACCAGCAGCGGCGAGCACCCGGCGGGTGGCGCCGGCCCAGGGGCGGCACCGGCGCTGCAGACCGGCGCTGCAGTCCCGCGCCGAGCGCCCGCCAGCAGCGCGCACATGGGGTGGCGGCAGCGGCGTTTCCTTACCGGGAGGCAGCATCGAGCGCGGCCGGCGGCGGCGCTTCGCAGGCACCGCAGCAGCTCCTTGCCGTTACCGGCGGACGGCAGCGAGCACGGCGGCACCCCCCCGCACATGCGCGGTGCCGGACCTGCAGTACCGCGCTTCCTCCGCCAGAGGGCGGCAGCGAGCGCGGGCCCCCGCCCCCCCCCCCCGCGCCAAGTGCCCGAGGCCGTTCCCCGCCGGCAGACGGCTGCCAGCCCCAGCAGGCGGCTGCCAGCCCCGGCAGGTACCTGGCGGCCAGCATGGGGCGAGTACGCACCCCGGCGTGCTGCACAGGGCAGCGGGGCTGTCTGGAAGCTCCCTGCCGAAAGACTACATCTCCCGGCATGCCCTGCGACCAACGTGCCCCACCACACGCTGCTTACCCCAGGACTACAGCTCCCAGCATGCTGCGGGCTGCTGCCTTCCCTGGGCTTTAACCCTGTGGGGACACCGTCCCGTACGCCCTCCTCCCCTCACCAGCACCTGCGGGACCCCACTGTGCCTGCGGAGGCCGGCTCGCAGGACCACGCAGGGCTCGCAGGGCCAGCACCACCACCACCACCAGCTCCGCTTCAGGTCCGATGCTTCCCCAGCTGCCCCAAACCCCTCCAGCGCTGCCCACACCTCCGCACGGTCTGGAAGCACTCCACCCCCCACCCCCACCCCCCCGCACGGGGGGGGGGCGGACACCTTTGTGCCGGGACCGCCCTTTTGCAGGACCCCAGCCTAGGTGCTTCCCCAGCACTACCCCTGCCCCCCGGTGAGCCCCAGCGCTCAGGCAGCCCCGCATGTCCATGTGCAGCCTCCCCGCTGCCCCGGTGCATCAGCTTTCCCCCATCCCCTCGGCTTCTGGGCCACCCACGACCCCGGCGCCGCACCCTCCGCTCCTTGGCCCTAGTGCAGGTCTTCCTGGACCCGGTCGCTGTTGCCCCAGCCCCACCTCCCCCTTTGGGTCACCTTCCCTGGGATGTTCCCGGTCGCAGGGACCCCCTCACCCCCCCCGGCCCCATTCACCTGTTCTGTGCTTGCAGCCTCGCTCCTGGTCCCAGCCTGTATTGCTCAGCACTGGCTGTGTTGTCCTGGACCTACCCTCATGGGGTGACGTGAACACCGCACTCCTGGCAGTAGCCCAGCTCAGCAGCCCCCGGCCCCCAGCTGCAGCCCGGGGGACACAGGCACCATAGCCATCGGCCCTGCTGGCCACTCCAGAGGCTTGTCAGCCCCAGGCCCTGGGCCCAGAACTGCATCCCACAGAGAACACAGGCTATTGCCCTTGGCCCCACTGGGGACAGCTGTGGTGGCCGGGACAGCAGAGGGGTGCCCCAGCTCCTGAGGGCAGCTTGCCAAAAGCTCAAGGGAGAGTCCTGGGCTGCACGGGAAGAGAAAAGGGGATGAGAACAAAGGGAGAGCTCTGGAGCGCAACGGTGGGGTGGGAGAAAGCCATCAGCAGGTGACAAGGAAAACATAGGACTCTGGGGGCACAGACAGGTGAAGGGGGGGGGGCCTGGGCCTTACAGAGAGGGAAACAGTTGACCCGAGAGCGCACCAAAAAAGCACTGGCAAAACTCTGGGATGGGAGGAAAGCTAAAGAGGAAGCATGGTGGCATACTGTGTGACAAACACAGGGCCTTGGGACACACGGAAGGACTTGGGGGGAACCCAAAATATGAATTCAGGAGTTCAGAAGGCTCCAGGGCACAGCCGAATACAAACTGGTGCACACCAAAAGGGCTCTGCGGCATGCCATGGGGCTCACTATGGCTGATGGGAAGCAGCCTGCAGCCACCACCAGACCCTATGGAAACTCCCTCTCTCAGCACCATTTGTGCTGGCCCCAGACCTTCCCCCGTATCTCGGGTACTGTAGGTGGCTGCCCCTCAGTGACCTGGTTGGGAATGAAGAGCTCACAACCCCTATTCCTTCAGGTCCTCCTCTCTGTCCCCTCTGTCCACGCTTGCCCCAGCCCAGCCCTTGCCATGCTCCGGCCTCACTCGCCCCTCACCTGCCCAACACACAGGGCTCTCCCCCCCACTAACTGGCACCGCCTCGGCCGAGGGACCCCGCGCCCAAAGCCTGCTTCCAGGCAGGCTGGCGTGCCTGCCCCCCCGCAGCTCCAGCGTGTCTGCAGCTGCAAGAGCAAGGGCGCGTGCGCGGGCCCAGAATGAGGAGCAATCTTGGGTTCCCCAACTGTATTTTACTACTCTTTGTGCGCTGTTCCCACCCAGACCTTCACATGTGCATACCTACCCCAAAAATCTCGTAGCCCTTAGCACCTTCAGTCACTCGCAGCACTGAGGTTCTTCCCCTCTCTCAAGACTTGCTTGTTCTTTCCTTTCTTCTTGTCACACCTCCTCGGCCCTTTCTGTACATTCTTCCTTCAAACAACGTGACTGAAATCAACAAAACGGGTCAAGCAGCTGTCTTCAAGTTGATGCCTCCGATAGGCTTATCCCACAAACCAATCCAACTACTAAGGTCATTGGACAGTTCTAGTTTTAGAGCATTTTTCCAAAGCTTTAAGTGTGGCTCCCTGCTAGGTTACGCGATAAAAAGCTTGTCCCCGTAAACTCCAGGTCACACAGAGGCACCGTGCCAGGTAAGGCACCCCAGTGACCCAGCCAGAGAAACAGATTCCCTGCCCTGGCTCCTGCCAGAGCTGTCCCAGCAGAGCCATCAGCCCCATGCTACGGGGCGACGCTCGTCACAACCAGTAGACGGGAGCGGCTTTCCGGATCACCACACAGCCTGAGAAAGGTTGCTGGCTAAGGATATGGGACGCACGCGGGGACCGCACAGGATGTACTATGGTACCTTTACTGGAGGAACCAGAGGTGGGGAAGGGGAGGTATCGGAGGAGTTTGGGGAGGAACAAGCATCGGCAAAGAGAGGGACGAGGGGATAAAAAGGGCTGGTGGCATGCAAATCGGTTGCTGGTCAGTAGGACTGTCTGGCCATGCCCTGGGCCTGATCAGCAGAGTCTCCTGTCTTCTCATTAACTCCATCTCTAGGTATTTTTGTGAGTGAAAGGTTCTCTGGCTTTGTGTGTGTGTGTGTGCAAGGGCTGAGGCCGAGCGGCCGAGCTGCAGGGCTGAGGTGCAGGGCCCAGGCTGAGTTGTGGGACCTAGGCCGAGCGGCGGAGCTGCGGCCTCGTCCGCGGAGCTGGGCAGGCATCCTAGATGGCACAGAAAAGAACAAGAGCGCTCTTTTTTGGCAACAGAGATCTTAGGAGAGGTGCAATTGCAACAAAGCGAGTCCAAAGGGGGCTCACGGATCTAAAAGCGTGCTGCTCGGAAGGCATCGTGACAGTAGCAGAGGGGTTCTGAGAGGGACAGGCACAAGAAGGCTCAAGGACACAATGAAGAAGTCCAGAGGGGATCTGAACAGACTACAGATGTCCTCAGGGGACCAGGGACTGAACAGAGGTGTCCTAGCTAGCACAGAGGACAACACGAGTGTCCTGGAGATGAAAGATGTCATCGGGAATGGTTCTCGGGAGCAAGAAGGGTGCAAATTGCGCTACAGAGCCACAGAGGGCCGTGGGGCACAAGCACGGCCTCAGGAGGCACGGTGACGGCAGAGGAAGGGTGTCGAGAGAGAGAGAGAGAGAGAGAGAGAGAGAGAGACAGAAGGCGGCTCTGGCACGCAGTGCAAAACTCAAGAGGGTGTCCCAGCGATGTCCTCCGGGGACGAGCGACCGAATGGAGACATCCCAGGCGGCAGTGAATAAGGTCAGGGAGCTGTGGGGCACAACGAAAGCCTGAGGAGAAGTTCTGTCCAAATAAGAGAGAGACACAAAGAGGGCTGCAGAGCTTGAAGGGTGCCATGGGGCACGAGGACAGTCTCGGGAGGCGTCGTGACAGGAACGAGGGGGCTCCGGGGGGCGGGGGAAACGTGGACAACGAGACAAACAAAGGATTGCTGACACAATCTTTTGTGGGATTGTGTCAATCCCACAAAACCCCTCCCCACGGAAGGCGATCTGAACAGACTAGAGGTGTCCTCAGGGGACCGGGGACCGAACAGAGGCATCCGACATGGCGGAGGGAAGGAAAGAGTGCTCTGAGGGAAAATGAAAGCCTGAGGAAGAGTTGTCTCTGAATAAGAAAGATACAAAGCCTGCTGCAGAACTAAAGGATGGCCACGCAACACAAGGGCGCTCGCAGGAAGCGTCGCGACAGAAACAGAGGGGTGCCGAGATGGCCAGAGAGACAGAAGGCGGCTTGAGGGCACCAAGGTACTGGGGAGGGGATCTGAACAGAGTACGGAGGTCAGGAGGGAGACACTGACCCACTGGAGGCGAGCGAGATGGAGGAGAGGACAACAAGACTGCTCTGAGGAAGAGGGAGGAGATGTTCTTACAAAGCGAGAGGGGTACAAATAGCGCTTCAGAAATAACAGCATGCTGAGGAGACCCTCTACAGCCTCTGGATGAATGGAGAGAAGAGAAAAAAATAAAAGACAGAAGATTTAAGCAGCAACAGGGTATGTGACAAGACAGACAGAATTAAAAAAACAGGGACAGACAGCTTGATAAAAGTCGATGTAGCAAGAAAATTGAAAAAGCAAAAGGGTCCAAGGCAGAGGAGAAAACATTTAAAAATAGGGATAGCAAACTAGATAAAAGTAGGCATAGAAAAAATTTGAAAGACAAAGGCCTTAAAGGAAGAAAACAATAAAATATAGGTACAGCAAACTAAATAACCAAAGACACAGAAACAAAATTTAAAAAGTGACAGGGTGTCACGGTTTAGCCCCAGCCGGCAGCTAAGCACCACGCAGCAGCCGCTTGCTCACTCACCCCCGGTTGGGATGGGGGAGAGAATCGGAAGAGCACAAGAAAACTCGTGGGTTGAGATAAGAACAGTTTAATAATTGGAACAAAATAATAATAATAGTAATAATGAATTGTAATGAGGAGGAAAACAACGAGGAGGGGCGGGGGGGGGGGGGGGGAGGACACGACAACAAAACCCAAGGGAGGGAAAATAAAAAAAGAGACAACCACTCACCACCCGCCAACCGACGCCCAGCCAGTCCCCCAGCAGCGACCCCTACCCCCCCGCCAACTCCCCCCAGTTTATATACTGGGCATGACATCGTATGGTATGGAATAGCCCTTTGCTCAGTTTGGATCAACTATCCTGGCTGTGCCCCCTCCCATTTCTTGTGCACCTGCCAGAGCATGGGAAGCTGAAAGAGTCCTTGAGCAGTGTAAACACCGCTTAGCAACAGCCCAAACATCAGCGTGTTATCAACATTATTCTCATCCTAAAATCCAAAGCACAGCACTCTACCAGCTGCTAGGAAGAAAATTAACTCTATCCCAGAGGAAACCAGGACACAGGCTATGGCACAGACGAGCATGAAATAGAAATTACAGACAGCGAACTGGATACAAGCACATATAGAAAAAAAGTCAAAAGCAACGTGACACAGGAAAGTCTGGAAATAATAAAGAAATAGGGTTAGACATCTGGGTAAAAGTAGACAGAAAAAACATTTTAAAAGTCACAATATACAGCGCAGATAGGAAAAAATAAACGAGAGAGACAGAAAAAAATACATAGAAGTGAACACAGAAACAAAAATTCAAAAGTTTTTTCAATTCCAAAGATATTAAGAGAGAAAAAATTTAAAAATAGCAAAAAACCTAAGTAGATGGAGACATAGAAAGAAAATCTTAAAGGCAACTGGGTACAGGACAGACTAGAGTGAATTAAAAAAGGAGGACAGCAAACTGGAGAAAGATAGACGAGGAAAGACAATTTAAAAGCAACAGGCTACAGGACAGACAGGAAACAATTAAACAGGGAGAGACATCTTGACAAAAGTAGACACAGAATGAAAATTTCGAAAGCACCAGGATACAGGAAACAGGAAAAAATAAAAAAAAGAGAGACAGAAAACAAAGTAAGAGTACACCTAGAAACAAAATTTCAAAAAGAAAAGAATTATGAGAGTAAAAAATTGAAAAATAGGGACAGTTTACTAGAAAAAAGAAGACAGGGTGCAGAGCAGAGGGAGTCACTGAAAAGAGAGACAGGTCACTGCGTAGAGGGAGACCTAGAAATGCCATTTTCCCCAGCAATATGGAAGAAGGCAGTGTGGGAAGGGTGAAATAATAGCAGGTGGGGAGCTGGAAAGGGAGAGGCATAGAAAGGCAATGGAGAAGGCGACGGTGTGGAGGGCAGTGCTAGCAGAAGGGCAAAAAGCTTTGGGGAGCCAAACAGCCTGAAAGGGAGACAGAGGCAGGTGCAGGCAAGGAGGCAGGCAGAGGTCTGGAGAAGCACGGCAGAGAGAGGCCTGGACACACGCGAGGGATGCGCGACTCACCGCAGCTCCCGGCATCGCCGGGAGACCTTCGGCGCCCCGAGGCCTCTCTCTCTCGGCCTCTGCCCCTTCCTCCTCCACAGTGCCGGCTGCCTCGCCCGCCCGGGTGCCTCGATGCTCCTCTCCCAAGAGGCTTCCCAGAGACACGGTGGCTCACGCGTGCGGCCGATGGGGGCACCGAGCTCCCAGCACCACGTGCTGGTGGTGCGCTCTGTCGGGGAGGGCCGGGAGGGATCCTTCCCGGCTGTGGGGACCGGCTGTTCCTTGCTGGAGGCAGCTGCCTGGGGAAGCCCCTTCATTTCACTCCTCAGCCAGCTCCCGCAGGCAGGCAGGCAGGCAGACAGGCAGGCATGCCTAGGCAGCCCCCTTGGCACAGCAGGGCCAGCCCCATCCTCAGCCCTTTTTAAACCCTGGGCCCAGCCCCATCCTCACCTCATGGGTCCCACCTGTGCTGCCCCGGGCCACAGCTGGAGCCCACGCCATGGGGAACAGGGGGCCAATTACCCCAACCCTCACAAGCCAGACACAGCCAGCAACCTGGCACAGGCATGGGCACACACCACCACCAAGCTGGTGCTGCCACGGGCAGATGCTGCCGCCAAGCTGGCACCGGCCTGGCAGACTTTAGTTTACAGCCCAAAGCCGAGGTTGGCCTCTAAACAAGAAAACACGTGAAAGCATCCTTACAGCATGCCGGTCCAGTGGTGTCCATGATAGCGCTCATAGACAACTAATAGACAGCTCCCCTGTCCGGGACCACGTTTTGCATGTCCCAGGCCCTCCCCGCACCCATGTTGAAAATCAAACAGAACAATTAAGGACTCTGCTTCATCGCCTCAGCCTCCAAAAGAAGCTTCCTTCCTCTGCTGATGGTTGACACGGATATCCCCATGCTGTTCATTGGATGTGGGCTGGCCTTGGGTGCCTGTACTACCAAAGGAAGAGAAAAAGATCATGCTCTTCTAACGTGCTCCGTCATCCTCTTGTTCTTCAAGAAATCAAAAGAAAGCTACCATCCCCATTGCTACATAACAGAAGTTTGCGCAGGAGACGGCTGAGCCCATCCCCAGAAATGGAAAACTCTGCTATGGCCCTGCTTTGCCTTTTGGCAACAGCACCCGCCATCGGTGTGCCCCAAACAGGCGAGGTCCCGTTCAGGCTGGCATCTGCCACAAACAGGCAAGGTGCCCTGGGGGCTGAACAGAGTCAACTGAACAGAGTCTTCAGAAGAACTTAGCCCTGCATTCAGTTTACAAGTAAATCCCACCCAAGCAATACTAGGGGGCATTCTGGCATCTAAAGGAATTCAGGAGTTAATTTAGTGCTTCCAAAATGGAACATTCCATAGGTTGTAAAAACAGCCTTAAAGTCTTCTTCCCTCTTGCACCAACAACGCTTCTTTTAGTTCTACTTAAGGGTCCCCTACAACTACTTACTACAGCATGCGTGGCTCCACTATCAATTAAAAAAATCTATTCTTTCATTCCCCAGCTTGACTGGAACCAGAGGATCATCTGGGGAAACTTTCATAGATTCCTCCGGCCCCCTTCAGTCCAACCCAATCTCCGGCATGACTCCAACGGCTGCTTCTGTCTCTCTTTCCCCATTACTCAGACGGCGTGGACAATCTTTTTTCCAACGGCCCTCTTGCTTACAATTTGCACGCCGATTCATTCCCAGGGGAATGTCATAACCATTTCTACTATTATTTCTACGGCCCCTTCCTCGCCCACAAAATTCACCTCCTGTATTTTCTCTCCCTTTTTCCTGGTCTTCCCTCAAGGCAGCCAACAAAGAAGCTTGCGGCGTTACTCGTCCCCGCTTCTCCTTCTCTTCTATTTCCTCCCGATTATTACGTACCTTAGATGCCATTGAGAAGAACTGTGAGATTGTCATGCCATCCTCGCCCCCTACCTTTTGTCATCTCTCTCTTATATCTGCTGCTGCTGCTTGACCAATAAACAGCGTGTTAAATAACTGTAAATTGCTATCATCTTCCGGATCCAGATCTGTACATTTTCGAGCTACTTCACACAATCTCTCAGAGAAGGCTGACGGGGTTTCCTTATGCCCCTGCCTTACTTCAGATAGTTTAGATACATTCTTGGGCTTTTGCACTCCGTGTTGAATCCCATACAAAATTAACTTCTGATATTCCTTTACCCTCTGTAATGCCACACACTTGTGTGTTTGGATCCCACTCCGGATCCTCTTTCGGGAGGTACATATTGGTATTAGGCACCCACCCCCACACACACATTGTTGGATCAGTCCCTCTCTGGCCTTCTCTAAAATTGTTCTCCTCTCCTCAGTGGTAAACAAATATTCTAGGAGAGCCTGTACATCTCCCCAGTTAGGACTAGGAGTCGTGACTAACAGTACTATACATTCCTTCTGGATTGTTTCCATAGGATCCGACTGCCTGTTTGCAGTTTAATAAATCAGAAGCAGTAAAAGGTACGTGTACGGATACCGGTGTTCCTTCAGGCCCTGCAGCCTGTCTGAGGGGAGCTCGACCTATCGCTTTCTGATAGCTGATTTTTAGTCATGGCATCTCCCCCAAATTTATTGCAATGCCTCAGGATGCATCCTAGAGGAGAGCAAAGGGCTGCCTCCTGGGAAGCAGCAGAGCCCATATCGGTACCTAAAAACCCAGCATTTCTACGCAAACCAGAACGAGGGACGTCTCCCTTCGTTACTCAGAACAGGACAGCATGGAGAAACAAACAGAACTATGTGTCGTGGTTTAGCCCCAGCCGGCAGCTAAGCACCATGCAGCCGCTCGCTCACTCCCCCTCGGTGGGATGGGGGAGAGAATCGGAAGAGCAAAAGTAAGAAAACTTGAGGGTTGAGATAAAAACAGTTTAATAGGGAAAGCAAAAGCCGCGCACGCAAGCAAAGCAAAGCAAGGAATTCATTCACTACTTCCCATGGGCAGGCAGGTGTTCAGCCATCTCCAGGAAAGCAGGGCTCCATCACACGTAATGGTTACTTGGGAAGACAAACGCCATCACTCCAATGTCCCCCCCTTCCTTCTTCTTCCCCAGCTTTATATACTGAGCATGACGTCATGTGGTATGGAATAGCCCTTTGGACAGTTTGGATCAACTATCCTGGCTGTCCCCTCCCAGCTTCTTCTGCACCTGGCAGAGCACGGGAAGCTGAAAAGTCCTTGACTGATACAGCAGCAACTAAAACATCTCTGTGTTATCAACACTGTCTTCAGCACAAATCCAAAACATAGCCCCATACCAGCCACTATAAAGAAAATGAACTCCATCTCAACTGAAACCAGGACAGTATCCACCCCTTATTCCATACCATTTACGTCATGCTCAGGTCTCACACTATTCAATACATTCTCATTACCCACCATCACCCTTCCCATCCTTTGATATAATACACACATATCATTCCCTTAGTCTATGGACCACCCCTACAAAATATTTGTAAAATGACCATAAATGTCCACAAAATGTCCACTGAGTTCATTTAGTCCATGACTTTGGGCTTCATCTCTTATGGTTGTTACTCAGGACAGGAGAGGTGGTGTGTTGCTTGGAGTTATTGGGCACCAAAGCCAGCTCAGGTCAGGTCACTGCTGCACTTGCACTGCTTCTTGTAAGGCTTCTCCTCCATTGGTTCAGGTGGTTCCAGCTGTAGCAATTCCTGTAACATGCAACTCAAATCATGGGTTACAACAATTTAAAGGTATATCTATTACAATGTCCACCCCTGGTCCTTTTGGACCAGGATATAGGATTTAACATTGCAACGAACTCCTCCCCTTGCTCCTAGCCTGGCTAGCAACAAGGGGTTCCTGCTATAGTAATTCCCACAACACGCAACTCAAATCCTGGGATACAACAATTTAAAGGTATTTCCATTACAATCTCCACCCCTGGTCCCTTTGGACCAGACCATCAGGTTTAACATTGCAATGAAGTCCTCCCCTTGCCCCTGCTCCAGCTTGGACTTGTCCACAGAATGTAGTACCTTCAGAAGTAAACTTGCTCCAACATGGCCTCATGCACAGCCACTGATGCTTCAAGGTGTACCTGCTGCAGCATGGACTTTATCCACAGCCACAGATGCTTCAAGGTGCACCTTATCCAGCGTGGACTTATCCTTGGGCCACAATCCCTTCAGAGGTATACCTCCTGTGGCACAGACATAACCATGGCCACAGACGTTTCAAGATATACCTGCTCTGGCATGGGCTAATCCATGGGCACAGACGCTTTGGGGTGTCCAGCTCCCACGTGGATTCATCCACAGGTCACAGTCCCTTCGACTCGAGTTCACAGCGGAGTTCCAGCCTGTCCAGTACAGCAGCACAGAAACAGCAGCAATGGCCTGGCCATCCGCCAGCCCAGGCGCAAGGCCATTGCTGTTATCAAAATGTTCCCAGGCACAGCAGAGTAAGGTGATCAGCAGTACAGCAGCACGGCAAGCAGTGAAAGCAAAAAGCAGCCACTAACGAGCCCTAGGCTCTAACATACAGTAAGGCAAGCAAGCCTATGGCAAGCACAGAAGCCTGCTGATTAATAGCTAAACAGCAATAACAGCTATAAATTCTATCTGGCACATTCCAATCAAATCTGTCATTATCTCAAACCCTCGAGCCCCACGTTGGGCGCCAAAAAGGACTGTCGTGGTTTAGCCCCAGCCGGCAGCTAAGCACCATGCAGCCACTCGCTCACTCCCCCTCGGTGGGATGGGGGAGAGAATCGGAAGAGCAAAAGTAAGAAAACTTGAGGGTTGAGATAAAAACAGTTTAATAGGGAAAGCAAAAGCCGCGCACGCAAGCAAAGCAAAGCAAGGAATTCATTCACTACTTCCCATGGGCAGGCAGGTGTTCAGCCATCTCCAGGAAAGCAGGGCTCCATCACGCGTAATGGTTACTTGGGAAGACAAACGCCATCACTCCAATGTCCCCCCCTTCCTTCTTCTTCCCCAGCTTTATATACTGAGCATGATGTCATGTGGTATGGAATAGCCCTTTGGTCAGTTTGGATCAACTATCCTGGCTGTCCCCTCCCAGCTTCTTCTGCACCTGGCAGAGCACGGGAAGCTGAAAAGTCCTTGACTAGTACAGCAACAACTAAAACATCTCTGTATTATCAACACTGTCTTCAGCACAAATCCAAAACATAGCCCCATACCAGCCACTATAAAGAAAATGAACTCTATCTCAACTGAAACCAGGACAGTATCCACCCCTTATTCCATACCATTTACGTCATGCTCAGGTCTCACACTATTCAATACATTCTCATTACCCACCATCACCCTTCCCATCCTTTGATATAATACACACATATCATTCCCTTAGTCTATGGGACACTATGCTACTGCCACGTGTCTTTCCTGGTGCGTCTTATGCAGAGCCCAGAACAGAACAGAGGCTGCCTGCTTCCTGAGACATCATGCCCCTACCCCCCTTCCTCCTATCCCAAAAAAATACCTCTTGTTAGGAGCATTGCACCGTTGTGTCGCTTACTGCCCGACCGCAGGAGAGGAGCTGAAGGAGTCCCCGATCGACGGGTCAGTGCGCGCTGGAGTCCGCTCAGGCCTCTTCTCCCCGTCAGATGCGGCAAGACGAACCGGGCGAGGCTGTCAGCTCGGTCCCATCTGGGGTAACAAAACTGTTATCCCACAAGCGTGAGGTCGTTTACCCGGTGTGCGGGACGCCAATATACACACAGGGCAGAGGTGTTTTTATGGCATGTCTGCGCAGAGATGGGCGCTAGGCGGTAGCTCCAAAACGCTAGCACAAAGTTCGCTCATGCAAGTACAGTATTGATACAGTCTAGCTACGCATATGCATATGCATAAGTAATTACACAAAGCAGTTTTCTATTGGTCTACAGTTCTCTTATTTCAACTTAAATCTACAGCACTACTTTAATAAGCTGCGCACGCTCAGAGGTGAGGGCTCTCTGCTCGGGCCGGGGTCTCTAGCTCGAGGGGTGTGACTTTTAGTATCATAAGGAGGATAGTTTGCGGGAGGGTGCTTCTTATCACACTCCTACTAGTTGTTTCGGATGGTTCCCGAAACATTTTAATTAGCTTACCTATTTCTTCAGGACGTGCTTCTCTCCCAAGGATCGTAATTCTCGTTTAGACGTTCCGCTTTCCAGCCTGCATCCTCTTTATCAGCTTTATGTAAGCCCTGACCTTCCACCAGCTCCTGGTAGACGACACCGTCAGACTACAACACGACCGTTCTTTTATGCCAGTCAGTGGGTTCAGAATTAGGAACAGAAAGAACAGGGCAAGCTAAACACCCACACAAGCCTCATATCCCTAAGAAACGATTAAAAAAACTAAAACGACCCCCATTTTAGATTGCATTGGCCTAGGGACTGCCTCCTTCAGGTGCCCGGGCGGAGTGGTAGAATCAGTCACAGAATTCAGCTGCCTACCAGGAGACAGCCCTCGTCCTCGCAAGGCAAATGTTTCAAATGTTTTCAAATGTTTCAAAATGTTTCATGACTGAACAAGTATGTCGGAGGCCCTACGGCAAACCGTGCTGACATTTCGTGAAGCTCTCTTCCTGTCAAGAAAAGGACCTTTCATACAGTATCTCTACTGGAATTCAGGCTGCTTCCTACACATTCTGGCAAGTTAGCTTTCGCAGAAACCCCGAGAACTTCAACCACCAAGCAACATTTGTCATTCTTGCTCTCTACCTACGGGGAATTTCAGCAAATCAGAACACCACTTAAAGCAAAATTCTGGGTCTGTTTCACGCCAATCAAATAGCTAAGCCATGGACAGGGGTCTGTAGAAAGACAACGACTTTCAAAGATAAAGACAGGAGAGTACTCACTTTTCTGAAATGTCTTCCAGTCGTTCCATTGATTTAGCAGCCCAACCCAGCCGTCGAAATTCTGGTGCAACAGAGAGAGCAGCAGCACGTCCACGCCATTCTCCCCTAGCCACAGAGCCTTCCGCTTTGCCCATTCCTGCCAACAGCCAGAGCATCGGCGCCGTAGCACCTTGGCAATAACGCACCTCCCATAGCTACGCACCTTCACAAAAGAACCGAGCAGGGTGTAAACAAACATTGCAATGCTTGCGGTAAGGGCTCAAACAGGGATGCCTATGTTATCACTCTGAGATTCAACAACCACTAAAAATGTCCTTTTGCTGCAGTATTACAGGAGTTCATTGACTAGTGTCAAAAAAACCCATTTGTTGCAAATTCATTGTTTGAAGCATGACTTCCCAATGCAAATGTTAAGCAATTCTCGTGAGTCTTTAACTGAGCGGAACGCAGGATCTGACTAAAACAATGGCAGAGTGGAGGGCTAGAAGCCCAAAACTAACTCACCATCCTGGCAACTATTGGACACTTGTGGTGACTGCGGGGGAACAGAGCTTGGGAAGCTTTGCCAGTCTGGCAATAGAAAGCTAAGGCCCTGCAAACACGGTATGTTTAACAAAAAAAAAAAAGGGGGAGGGGGACACACACACACAACACACGACGTTGTTTTGTAGTTCCTCTGCTTTCTACACAGAACCAAAGCAGTTTTAGTGCACTAATGAAAGTTCACACTTCCACACGGTACTCCTACAAACATCAGTCACTGCTAATAAGCAACGGATGTAGTGGGTACAGAGAAACCTTCTGTACAGCAAATGCTTTAAGCTTTTCTGTGTTAAAGACTTGACTTCCCAGGTCCCTGCAAAGACCCCTACTCTGCCCTGCCCCACCCACCCAGTTCTATTTGGAACGATTGCTGAAAAACACAAATATTCCACAGCAAATAAGCAAGCGACATCCAGACCGAGAGCTTTCCCTTAGAGGACAATGCCAAAGCCAAGCGCAGAATTTTTACCTGCTGATGACCGCCAGCGTGTGAGAGCAGAGCCGGATGCGAGGGCTTTTCTCCGGGATTACAGCTCCGCTTGTGCGCGCGCACGCATGCGCGGTGCCGAGCTGCAGTTCCGGCTTCCGACCCGCAGTTCCGGCTTCCGACCCGCCCGCCCTGGGGAGCGGCGCATGCGCAGTAGTTCAATTTTCTTTTGGTGTTCTCTGCGGCCGCCGGGTAGACAAAATGCAGTACTGCAGCCGGTGAGCTGCGCATGCGCAGTGGCACATTTTCCCGAGCTCGCTTATGCCTCCCTGTGGCAAAAAAACGGTACTGCAGCTAGGCAGCCGCGCATGCGCAGTGGCAAATTTTCCCGAGCTCGCTGCTGCCACCGTGTGGGCAAAAGCCGGTACTGCAGCTAGGGAGCCGCGCATGCGCATGTGCACATTTTCCCGAGCTCGCTGCTGGCACAGTGTGGGCAAAAGCCGGTACTGCAGCTTGGGAACCGCGCATGCGCAGTGGCACTTTTCCCGAGCTCGCTGCTGCCGCTTTGTGAGCCAAAGCCGGTACTGCAGCTAAGGAGCCGTGCATGCGCAGTGGCACATTTTCACGAGCTCGCTGCTGCCGCAATGTGGGCAAAAGCCGGTACTGCAGCTAGGGAGCCGTGCATGCGCAGTGGCACATTTTCCCGAGCTCGCTGCTGGCACAGTGTGGGCAAAAGCCGGTACTGCAGCTAGGGAGCCGCGCATGCGCATGTGCACATTTTCCCGAGCTCGCTGCTGGCACAGTGTGGGCAAAAGCCGGTACTGCAGCTTGGGAACCGCGCATGCGCAGTGGCACTTTTCCCGAGCTCGCTGCTGCCGCTTTGTGAGCCAAAGCCGGTACTGCAGCTAAGGAGCCGTGCATGCGCAGTGGCACATTTTCACGAGCTCGCTGCTGCCGCAATGTGGGCAAAAGCCGGTACTGCAGCTAGGGAGCCGTGCATGCGCAGTGGCACATTTTCCCGAGCTCGCTGCTGGCACAGTGTGGGCAAAAGCCGGTACTGCAGCTAGCGAGCCGCGCATGCGCAGTGGCACATTTTCCCCAGCTCGCTGCTGCCGCTGTGTGGAGAAAAGCCGGTACTGCAGCTAGGGAGCCGCGCATGCGCAGTGGCACGTTCTCCCGAGCTCGCTGGTGCCGCGGTGTGGAGAAAAGCCGGTACTGCAGCTAGGGAGCCGCGCATGCGCAGTGGCACATTTTCCCGAGCTCGCTGCTGCCGCCGTGTGGGCAAAAGCCGGTACTGCAGCTAGGGAGCCGCGCATGCGCAGTGGCACATTTTCCCGTGCTCGCTGCTGCCGCGGTGTGGGCAAAAGCCGGTACTGCAGCTAGGGAGCCGCGCATGCGCAGTGGCACATTTTCCCGAGCTCGCTGCTGCCGCTGTGTGGGCAAAAGCCGGTACTGCAGCTAGGGATCCGCGCATGCGCAGTGGCACGTTTTCCCGAGCTCGCTGCTGCCGCTGTGTGGGCAAAAGCCGGTACTGCAGCTAGGGAGCTGCGCATGCGCAGTGGCACATTTCCCCGAGCTCGCTTATGCCTCCCTGTGGCAAAAAAGCGGTACTGCAGAGCTAGGGAGCCGCGCATGCGCAGTAGCACGTTTTCCCGTGCTCGCTGCTGCCGCTGTGTGGGCAGAATCCGGTACTACAGCTAGGGACCCGCGCATGCGCAGTGGCACATTTTCCCGAGCTCGCTGCTGCCACTGTGTGCGCAAAAGCCGGTACTGCAGACCGGGAGTTGCGCATGCGTAATGCCGAGTTTGTTTTGTGCTCGCTGCTGTCGCCCGGTGACCAAAACTCGGTACTGCAACTGTGTAGCTGCACATGCGCAGTTGCGCGTTTTCAGGTAGTCGGTGCTGCCGCCCTGTGGACAGACGTCGGTACTGCAGATGGGGAGCCGCGCATGCGCGCTGAGGCATTTGTTTTCTGCTCTCTACTGCCGCCACGTGACCAGAGGTCGGTACTGCAGCCCGGGAGCCGCGCATGCGCGGTGCCGCGTGTGTGCGTGTGCTCGCTGCTGCCACCCGGTGCCCAGCAGTCGGTACCGCAGCTGGGGAGAGCTCTGTCGGTCGTGTTGCCATTTACAATTTCTTCATATACATCATCTTCCTATGCATTTTAAACTCCTTTTTTAAATTCCTATATATGAGTTATTTTTCTATTTTATCACCCTGTATGTCGCTATTGACATTTGTTCGTATTCTAAAATCCTTTTTACAATAGAGTAGACAGAGGGGTTTCTTTTAAAATCTTTTGACATATATATATTTAAATAAAATTTTTCAATATATATATAAAAGAGATTTTTCTCTACTTCAATCCCTACACCCATATTTAGTTTTTAATTATTTAATCCCTCCCCCACGAATTCTCAGGCATTTTGGGGCTCTCACCCCCCTTTCAGGGCGGGGCAGGGGGGTGACCTGTCCCGTGACCCCCCCATCCCCTCACTCAACCTGCTCCTCTGCCACATCATCATCGTCCCCCCCCAGTGACACTGGGGTGCCCCAAATGACATCATCACTCCCCAGCCTCCCCCCTTCTTAGTCACCCCCAAAAGACAAACAAAACAAGGGAAACTGCCCCAACTGCCAGCTCCTTACTTTCAGCAGGCCCTTTACATATGGACATGCCCCACCAAAAAAGGGGAGCTCCGCTAGAAAAAGAAAGGGGGGGCAGCCCCCCAGGCGCTTGCAGCCCCCCCAGCCCCTGTCCCGCAGCCTGGCAGACGCCCCACGGCATAGGGGAGCGCGCCCGACGACGGTGCCACCTCTCTTGCTCGGCCTCTGCTCCGCCATCTTCCCCCTCCGTTCCCGCGCTGCGACGGGCTCCCCAGGGCAACAAACGGCCCCAGTCCCTCTCGGCCCCGGGCTCTCCCCACCAGACAGCCCTCGCTGCCGCACCTGGGGGGCACCCGCCGGAGACAGAGCCAGGAGCCTCCAGCCACAGGGCCGGCCCCTGACCCTCAGCACGCCTAACGACCCGCAGGGAAACCTGTAGGGAGCACCACCGGACGCTTACAGCAAGACCGCTGCAAAACAAAAAACCCAAATCCCATTTCAGCACATGAAAAAAACAGCACAGCAGAAAGTACAGGCATTCAGTCAGAATAAGGGATAGGAGAGGAGTTGAGCTAAAGGAGGATTCTAGGGAAACAGCTCCGCTCGAGATACAGCGCGTGCTTTAACAGCTACAGGGACTGCAACGCTTCAAATCACTATTAAGACCAAGGGATAGGATTTTCAACACCTTCTTCACCTACAAGTGGACGCTCTTGCTGCTCTTGGAAAATGTCTCATCCCTTCCTTCCAGCACTGCTGCAGGCAGACAACCCCGTGAGGCTGCAGGACAAGGTCGGACCCTCATCAGAACCTACACTTAGGGATCCACCACAACGGCTGCAGCCCTCGCGCTGCTGCTGCACGTCTCGCTTGCTCGGCCAAGAAAGCTGAAAGGGAAGTGTAAAACTTTAGAGAGTAACACGGAAAATAAAGAACAAATCTCAGTAATTCACTCTACACTAAAAAGGTGGGCGTATGTTTATATACATCCAACAACACCACGTACACGATAAAAGCATTTGAGTTTCCTTTTGCATTCATTTAACTTGCACAGCTGGGATACCATTAAATCATCTAGCTCCAAAATGCACGGTTATAATGGGACTGGGGGGGGCCGTGTGCTATGTAACTAGGAGGGACATCTGCCCAGCCACGCTGCCCAAGAGAGACGCCGCTGAAGCCCCGGGGAAACGCGCCATGGAACGAGAGGCAGAAATAAAGCACTGCAGAGCACGCCGTCAAAATATTGGGGAAAAACCCATAACATTCCGTTGCCTCTCTCTTGAAACATGGAGAACAAATACCCAACTGCTGAAATACACCTCGTAAGTTGTATGCCACAGCTATTGGGCAGTCACAGTTTAAACAGTGCCAATCACTTTGTAAATGACACAATTTTAGCTTCTGTTTAAAGTTTCAGTTATGATAGCAAAGTCAGTGAGATAAGAGATCCCCCAGATGGTTTCATTGGGGGGGGGGGGGGGGGGGGGGGACACGACAACCACACAGAAATCAAATCCCCAGCGCTGCAACGCATCAGGCTACCAAAAGGGACTGGCAGACTTGCTAATGCTTTTGGCTGTACTGAAGCACACGGAGGAACGCCTTTTTAACATACCTCGGCTGTTACAACTGAGAACCAGAGACCGGTATGCCATCAACTTTTGGAAGACGTGCTGGGCTTGGGCCCCTGGAAGGAAATTGACTTTTGTTTGTTTTTCAAGAGAGTGAAAAGTCTTGTTGCTGATGACTTCTGCTGGCACGTACAGCCGCTCCGATGGGAAGTTCATCAAATGCAACTTCTCTGAATGAGAAGGATTTCCAGTCGGGAAAATCTCTTTCCAACTGAAGCCAAAAATTACACACTGTAGCTTCAGGAAAAAGGACCCTGTTGAAGCAGTAACTCACCAAAACCACATCAGGACCCACTGGCGGTACTTACAAGGCTGCTAATGCTTCTCGGGAAAGCCTGGAAAACACGCGGAAGCGACGCCCATTTCTCCCGTTTTGTCCACGTCTCTTCTTTGACCTTGACGGCTTTTAGTACGGACGCTAGGATCGCAGCAAGGTTTTTCAAGTCCTGCTAGAAGGTATTTTAAAAACTTACTGACTGAAAAAGCAGAAAGCTTTTACCATGAAAACAAAGGCTCTTCCTTCTGAACAGCTGAACTCTTCCCAACAGTTTCTTTCCTCTTTTAGTACAAAATTATTTTCACGGTATCATTTAATAGTAAGCGCACAGAAACAGAAGATTACGCTTTCAGGCAGAGAAAAGAAACGGACGGAAGTCGGCTTTGCATAGGCATGCTCCAGAACACGCCTTATTCTATTTGTAGCATTTGTGTTGAAATACTTCATAGAAATACTATAGAAGGAGAGTTGGCACATTCTTCATGTTACCTTTAAAGTCCACGCTACGAGTACCTTAGGAAAAACGCAGGCACACGTCGTAGGCGTACCGTGTACTTGCAGACCACTACGGAGCCTTTCCGTCTGTCTTGTCCTTTCGTGGCAGAAGAAAGGGCGACCACGGCGAAATGGTGGCAGCTGACGTTCTGCTGAGAGAGGAAAAAAAACCTTTAGCATAATGCCGGGTAGGAATCTAAAGCTTCCCTTTTTTTGTGAAGCTTGGTGAAGACTACAACTGAGTGGAGGAAAGAGTGTTTTGCTTCATCTTTGCTACAGTTGATGACACAGGCCGCTAGAGCTTTTGCAGTTTTTAGACAACCGCGCCTTTTTTTGACTCACGGGCGCCTTTGGTTTCACTAGAACCCCTTTCATAGATACACGCAGGTGACACACACACACACCTACGTACAGTTTCCAAAGCCTACGTACAGTCAAGACTTCCTCACCCCATACGTCCCAAGGTGAGCATTTCTGTTAAAGAGAACAGCAACCCATCTGTCCTTGTGAACTGCCTCCTTGCAAAACAGGAATGATTTTTTGCAGGCCGTTTCTCCAAACGGTCAAGTCCTTCTCACACTGCAGTTGTGCCACCAAACCTGCCTAGGGTCCCTCCCAGCTTTTGACTGTCCTGACATTTCACAGCCAGGCGCTCTAGTCCGTCTTCCAACAGCAAAAAGACGGCACGCCCTCAGACCCAGAGCACAGCCCTCCGGACGGCCACACGCCCCTTGCTGTTTTGACGAGGGGCCACCGAGCATCCCTGCGAGCACAGCTGCACGCGCAACATCAGTTCCACCTCCCCTGATTTCAGTGGATGTAGCTTCTGAAGCTTTACACTGAAAACCTTATCTTGACACTTCCCCACAGCAGAAGGGATCTGTAACTAGAACCCCACAAAAACCTAGAAACACCACTTGCAATCCCACAGCAGCGACAGCTTCACAACTATTTACACCAGGAACAAGGGAGAAAAATAAAACCGCTTCCTCGCACGCACGGGAAAGCGGCGGAGAAAAGGGTCAGCATTCATAGCCCTCACGGAAAACAGGCATTCCCCTTCCCTTCCTAAAGTCCTCTGTCGGGTCTAAATACCGCAGCGCTACCGTGGCAGCATGGAGAGCAGAGAACAACAGCCCTGCCGCTGGACATTTACATAGCGGCATGCATAAACAGAGGGACACGTTTTGCCACGCACAACCCTGAACTTCCTGAAAATTCACGTTGACCAAAAATAGCCACTTGGAACATACTGCCCAACAACATTTGGCAATAAAACTTCAACGTCTTTCACCCACGCAAATTGTTTGGTAACTTGCTATTTGCTTCCTGTTGTTCTTCTTCCTTCGGAAATTCCACTTGCGGCCAAGTTATTCACTACTGCTTCAAGCATTTTCCTTCCTGGGACTACCAGCACATCGACACCGGCAAGTAACTTAACTGCTCCTCTACAATTGTCCAAATTACCATTACAGCCGTGAAAGAGGAGTGAAAGAGAAGAAAAGGAGAGCTCAGGCAGCAAGAGAGCTCTGCGGGCTGCCACCACTCAGCATCGCACTCTTCTTTTTAAAAGACACACACGCGCCCCCCACAAAAAAAACAGACCAAAAACCCCATGACCTTGTACCTTTTTTCTTTCAGAGCTCATCCCTGTCTCAGCACGCTGTCTCGTCAAAGCGCGAAGTGCAGACGATCTGTAGCCCAATGACATTTGCGTGGGATGAATACACGCGTTCAGAAGGACTCCAGATCTGTAAGACAGGTGTCGTTTTTGTGGTTTTAATAAACATCACTCAAGTTTAGCGACTGACACGTTTCGGAGGAAACTAATTGTTGTGGTTTAGCCCCGGTCAGCAATTAAGTACCACCCAGCAGCTCGCTCACCCTCCCCCCCCCCGGTGGGATGGGGGAAAGAATCCAAGGAGCAAAAGTCAGAAAACTCGTGGCCTGAGATAAGAAGAGTTTAAGCATTGGAACAAAAGAAGAAGAATGAATTCTCATGAGAAGGAAAACAACAAGAGAGCAAGAGAGGAACAAAACCCAGGAAAAAACAAGCGATACAACCCCTCACCACCCGCCGACCCATGCCCAGCCACTCCCCCAGCAGCGATCCCTATCCCCCGGCCAACTCCCCCCCCAGTTTCTATGCTGAGCATGACGCCAGATGGGATGGAACAGCCCTTGGGCCAGTTTCCATCAACGCTTTTGGCTGTGTCCCCTCCCAGTTTCTCGTGCGCCCGGCAGAGCAGGGGAAGCTCAGAAGTCCTTGACCAGTGTAAGCATTTCTTAGCAACAACTAGAACATCAGCGTGTTATCAACATTATTCTCATCCTCAAATCCAAAACACAGCGCTATACCAGCTACTAGGAAGAAAATTAACTCTATCCCAGACGAAACCAGGACACTAATTCACTTTTAAATGTAGCCTCTCCTTGGGGGAAAAAAATGTGTTAGAGACAGAAAGAAAAAAAAATGACGACTCAGGGCTCCCAACCACCACGGAGCAGTGGGGAAATTAACGCCAGTGAAGACAAAGAGCAGCAGCACTGTCATTCTGATCATGGGCTCCAGAGACTCTCCCAGTCTACACCTCAAGCCTAGGAATGACTAGTCCTTTTTTGGAAGGACAAACTTTTTTTTTTGTACGTAAAACTCCTAGACCGAAGGCTCCACCGAACAGAATGTGGACTGACGCACAGCACAGCGTGCCATCAACACTCGTATGAAAAAAAAAAATTGAATACAAATCCAATTGAAATGTCAGTTTCCATCGCATTTCACTCGTTATATTTCTACTGGCATCCAGGTGCTCAAAAATTAACTCTACTGACACCATAGATGACTAAAAAGGTAGTTGTGCATATAAAAATAAAAGGCTCTTCTCAACTTGCCCATAAAAGTAGTCTGAACAAACAGAAGAGAAACACTTGACCCTGAAGAAGGCAACAGGCAGCTCTTCATTTCTCCTAGATGAAAGTTCATTCTTTTACCCGAAAGGAGAACATTCGTAACTGCCAAGGAACCAATTCAGGAACGAGGCACGCCCTGTTAACGGCAAGTTTTCATCAGCTTTTCGGCACTGGCAGCACATTTGCCTTTTCTCTGGGTTTCATGTGGAGCATCTGTAGCCTCCCTGAACTCGCAAAGGTTTCTCCCCGCTCCCCCGGCCCCATACGCGCCATTACCCGAGCAGCAAGCGGGATCCACCACGCAGGGTTTTCTTCACGTGACGCAGAAGGTGACACCGGGAAAAGAGGAGGCAAAAAATGATCCTGTTTGTCACACCCAGCCAACGGGGAAAGCACAGGGGAGGGTTCTGCCAGAGGGGCCCTGCGGGGCCAGGCCGTGCACCCCGGGAGCTCCAGCCGACCAGCCCCTCTCCCCTTTGCCAGGCACCAGGGAGACACCGCCGCCTCGTGCGGACGCCTCGCCCGCGCCCCCTCGCAGCGGGGCTGCCCCAGGAGAGCCGGGCCACCCCCACCTCGCTTCCACCCCCAGGAACGGGACCGGGAGACACCCTCTGTGCAGGGAGAGGCGCAGGGCGTGGATTTAATCCCCGAGGGAAGAGGCCAGGCTCCCCGCTGCCAGAAGGGCCGCTCGCCTCCCTGCTGCTCAGAGACGCTTGCTGGGGACAGCCCTGCCTGCGCCCGGCCGCTCTGCAGCCCTGCTGGCGGCGCAGCCCAGCCGACGGATGCTCCGGCGAACAGGCGCTCCAGCTCACGGCCGCTCCCGCTCATTACAGCCACAGGTAACCTCGCCCCTGGCTAACGCACGCTCCAGGCAGCGGACACCCCATCTCCTTCCAGCTCCTCCTTGCCACAGTTCTGGCTAACTGAAGCTCCAGCTCTGCACCGAAGCTCCTTCTCCTTTCGGCTTCTCGTTTTGGCTTCTCGTTTCGGCTCCTTCTCCTTACCAGCTCCAGCTATTTGCAACAGTCTGGGCTTTGGACAAGGTCGGAAAGCAGTCGCTGTCAGAACTTGAATATTACTATTAAACATCACCGCTGTACCCTGTGGAAATACCGATTAATTAGTTTGTATGATTAAGTACTTCAGAACTATTCTCACCAGCATACAAAGAAGAGCTGGGCTCCAAGAGGGCGTGCGGGGTCTGAAATGCACCCTTCCCCCCCAGAGACCACCTCAGACCTCGAGTCTGGCCCGGGGCACGCCGGCCTCCCGAACTTTGGGGTCCGACGTAACCAGACCCCCACCTCCAGGGAGGCTCCGTGCACCCTGCCCACCCTCCGCTTTCCGCTGCAGCCCCCAATGCCCTCCCACCCCCCTGCCCAAGCAGCCAAACCGGCTTCTGCTTTGGGCCCCCAAACCAGCTCCCATTCCTGAGCCCACAAACCCACCTGCTCAGCCTGTTCTCGAGGCCCAGAAATGCAGCACTTCACCTCTGCTCCTCAGCCCAAAAACACACCACTTGGTCCCCTCTGGCAGGCCCTGAAAACGCACGACTCCAGCTGTTTCCGAGCCCCAAAATCAGCCACGGGAGCCTCTTTTCAAGACCCCGGAACACAAGACCGGCTCTCCGTTTTCAGGCCCCACACCAGCTCACCCTCTCTGCTTTCCGACCCCTTTGCGGTCCCCATGCGTGATGCTGCGGGGTGGGGGGAGCGCAGCCACCCCACAGCCTTGCACCCCCAGGGCCACACACGCAGTTTTGGGGAGCGCTTGGGCGCTGCGGAGGGCCCGGCCCCACACCTCTGCGGGGCCGCACCAGCACAGGCAGGGCATCGCTTTAGTGCGGCTGCTTCCGGCTTGCTTTCTCCAGCACCGGCTTGGGGTGCCGGGCCCGCACCCCAAACCCCCCCAGCCCCAAGCACCCCCGCGGGGAGCCGGGCCCAGCCGCCTCCAGGAACCCCCGCCGGCCGCAGCCACCGCCCTTCCCCGCCACTCCGGCCACCGCCACCCGCCTGGTGCCGCAGGAGCCCCCCGGGCCGCCGCTGCCCGACCTGCGCCGGGAACGGCAGAGGCTGCCCAGCCCCAACAAGCAGCACCCGAGAGCCGCGTGGGGCTGCCCCTACTCCCCCCGCTCGCACACGGGCTCGGCCCCAAAACCCCCCAACAAACCCCAGGACAGCGCTCGGCCCGGGGCTGCTTTTTCCCCTGCCAGTCCCAAGAGAACAGGGCCTGCACCCACCCCTATTTAATACCGGGATGGGGAGCAGGACAGAGGACTGGAAAGAGAAAAGCAAGACAAGGGAGAAGACTGAGGTGCCGCCAGAGAATGAAAGGCCGAAAGAAAAGGTCAGAGAGGCAGAGAAATCAAAGACAAGAGGGACAAGGAGCCCTGCAGAGAGATGGAGCAAGAACATGCAGGGGCAGTGAGCAGGACAGAGGGATAGAGAGATGGGGGGAAAGGAGAGGAAGAAGAACAGAGGGACACGACAGCGACAGGGCACAGGACATACAGACAGAGAGAGAAAAAGGACAGGGAACAGGACAAAGGGATTGAGAAATAAAGAAAGGGTCAGATTTGTACAAAGAGACCAAGAAGGAAAAATTAAAAAAACGGCCATGGGCTAGAGGGCAGAGGCAGAGGAAGAGAAAAAAGGGCCAGGGAGCAGGACAGAGAAGGAGAGAAAGGAAAAAAGGGAGAGCCAACTGGATGGGGAGGTATAGCAAGAAACGAGTGGACAGGCAGCGGGACAGAGAAATAAAGACAGAAAAAATGGGGGCAGGGAGCAGGACAGAGGTGGAGAAAGAAGCATTGGGGCAGAAGGATAGAAAGAGAAAAAAGAAAGACAGGAAGAAGGGTGGGGGATGATAGAGAGGGGGAAAAACAAGGACAAGGAGCAGGATGCAGACTGTCAGAGAAAGACAGGGACAGGGAGCAAGACAAGGTGATACAGAGAGAGAGAAAAAAGGGACAGGGAGGCAGGACAAAGTGAAAGACAGGCAAAAATCAGAGACAGGCTGCAGGACAGAGATGGAGGGGAAAAAGCCTAGGATGGGCAGCAGGACAGAGAGATGGAGAAGGAAAAAACAGCACTGGGGTGCAGGACAGAGATGGAGTGAGAAAAAACAGTAACAGGTAGCAGAACAGAGTGACAGAGAACAAAAAACCAAAGAGGGAACAGGGCAGAGAAATGGTGGGGGAGGCAAGGAGGACAGAGAAAACAAGAGAGGGGTGAGGGGATAGGGAGCAGGACAGAGAGATGGAACAAGAAAGGAAAAAAGGACAGGAGACAGAAAAAAGGGAAAGAGAGACACGGACAGGGAGGAAGACAAAGGGATGGAAGAGGAAAAAAATAGCGATGGGCTGCAGGACAGAGATGGAGGAATTCAAAAATAGACACAGGGAGCATGACAGAATGAGAGAGAAAAAAGGGACAGAAAGCAGGACAGTATTGGAGGAAAAAACCAACTGTGATGGGCAGTGGGAGAGAGATATGGAGAAAGAAAAAACGCTGAAGAAGAAAGGAAAGAAGGGACAGCCAGGTAGACAGGGGGATATGGTTAGAAAGAATGGGAGAGGGAATGGGACAGAGAAAGAAAGGACAGAAAAGACAGCTAGAGGAAGCAGGGCAGAGGGACAGCAAGAGGAAAAAAGAGGGACAGGGATCTGGACAGAGATGGAGAAAAAGTCAGCAGGGACAGAGGAAAAGAGACAGAAAGAGCAACAGGGAGCAGGGCAGAGAAAGAACAATCAGGACAGCAGGAGGATGGAGAGGGAGAAAAAAAACTGGGATGGTCAACAGGACAGAGAGGAACATGAATATGGGCAGGGAGCAGGACAAAGGGATATAGCAAGAAACTACAGGACAGAAAGCAAGACAGACCAACAGACAAGAATAATGACAACGAGAGAGAGAGACAGACAGACAAAGATTGTGAGAAACACAGAGAGTTGGAGAAAGAAAGAGAGGTCTTAGAAGCCCTGCAGAGAGATGGAGGACAAAACCAAAAAAAGTGCCAGGGAGCAGCACAAAGGGTCAGAGAGAGTCAGAGATGAACAGGAAGGAGGACAGGGACTGTGAGATACAGAATGAAACAAACCAGTGACAGTGAGCAAGACAAAGGGGGTGGGGGTGGGGGGGAAGAGAGAAGGAAGGAAGGAAAGAGAGAGCTAGGAAGGCAGGGACACGGAGCAGCACATACAGGAGCAGAGAGCAAGAGAACACCAGGGAACAGGCCAGAGCAACTGTGGGGGAAAAAAGCGATGGATGCAAACCAGGACAAAGAGATGGAAAAGGAGAAAACAGCAATGGGTGCAGGACAGAGACAAGGGGATGGGAAAAAAAGAGGGAGAGGGAGCAGCACACAAGAACAGAGAGAAGAGGAGACATAAAGGGAAGCAAAAAAAAATTTGCTGCAGCGTGGGAAAGAGAAGGGGCCAGGGGAGGGGCAGGGATGCACAAGAGGGTAGACAGGGCCCCAGGGGCCCAGGACTCACCGCAGCTCTCGCTCTCAGAGCGCTGCCAGAAGAATTTGCCAGTTCAGACACTTCTTTCTCCTTCCCTCCTCCCTTCCTCTTCTGTAACTCCAGTTGCTTGGCTGTCCTCTACCTAAGAAAATACATGGGTGTCTTACAGCTCTTATGAGACAAGGTTTCCTACACACGTAGCCTCGCTCGCTCATGCACTACAAGGCCATACTGCGCTTTGGGTTACACATACAGATCCTGCAGTGCACGCTGGTGGCCTGGCTTGCTGCGGACTATGAGGAGGGATCCTTCCTCGCCCGGAGAGGCAGGCTCTCTCTTGCCTGCAGTGGGAGGCAGCTGCCGGCCGGCCTTTGACTTCTTCTTCTTTACCCTTCTTTGGCCTCTCCAGCTTCAGCCGCGGCAGCTCCTGTCCACAGCCACCAAGCGCTCCGCCCGTCCATGTTCGCCCCCACGCCGCCAGGAGAGCGAGGCCAGGCACAGACAACCCACGCAAGCCTGAGGCGGGTGCCGTCACCGGCAGCCCCAGGGGAGGAAGGGATAACCGCGGCCTCAGCGCAGCCTCTGGGAGGGGGAAAGAAGCAGCAGCCACCGTTATTACTGCAGATTGCCCCCGGCTGAAGCCTCCCCTTCCGCAGGGGCTTCTGGAGAGGCTGCCATTTCCCCCTACTGCTACTAACCGCACCCACATTAAGGGATAGTCCAGCGCATTCGAAGGCCCGCTCCCTGCCTTCCCGACAGGGCTTTGGGGTGGCCTGGGCCTACGAGACAGGCTTCAGGGGAGGTGCTGGAAGCTTGGAAGCTGCCCATCCCGCCACCCCCGGGCGGCCAGGAGTCAGCCCTACCCCCACCGAAGGGGCTCGCTCGCCTCACCGGCGGCCCTATCCCTCATCCACCGCCATGTTGCTCCCGGGCACGGCGCATGCGCCGGCCATCGAACGCATGCCAGAGGGTCCAGAGCCCCACACAGCGCCGGGCGCGGTATGGCGCGCCACCGCGCATGCGCGGCAGTCCCGACCGTCGGTGGACGGGCGGCAGCAGCGAGCCCAAGGGCATGCGCTGTCGAGGCCCGGCCGCACCGCTGTTCGGGGAACGGGCGCAGCGGGAAGCCCGCAGGAAACCACACGGAGCCGGCAACAAAACTACACCTCGTGCCGCGCCGCTCCGCGGGGGCCGCGGCGGCAGCAAGGACTACGCCGCGCCGCACGCGCCCGACAGCAGTGCGGCTGCCCTGCAGCCCAGTCCGCAAAAACTACAGCTCCCGGCATGCATTGGCAAACACAGCGCGGCCGCCCAGCAGCCGAGGGCCAGAAGACTACACCTCCCGGCATGCTCCGGGAACCAACATGGCCGACCGGAAGCCCCGTGCCCTAGGACTACAGCTCCCGGCACGCCGCGAGAGCCGGCCTTCCCTGCCGGCTGACCCCGCGGGGACACCGTTCCCCCCCTGCCCCGCCACCGCCCCCCGCCGGCCTGCCGAGCCCCCAGCGCGGCGCCGGGTAGCCCCCGCCGCCCGGCTCCGGCTCCAGACAGACAGTCCCCGCCGCCGGCTCCGACACGGCGCAGCCCCCCTGCCCCCGCCGCTCCGAGCCTCTGCCACTGACCCCGCGCCCTCCTCGGGGCTTTCCCGGGACCCGCCGGTCGATCGTGCGGCCCTGCCACCGGACCCAGAGTTCCCCCCCGGTGCTACCCGCCCCTCGGTGAGCTCCCAGCGCCCGCCCCCACCCGGCCTCAGCGCTCGGCGCCTCCCGGGGCGTTCGCGGGCCAAGGGGCGCCCGGCTCCACTCACCTTCTTACTCGGTGCAGGTGCAGCCGCAGCCCGGCAACGCTCGGCGACCGCTCCGCTCCTCCCTTGGCTCACACCGGCCCCTCCGCGGCCACCCGGGCAGGGCAGCACCAGCCCCGCCACCGGCAGCCACCCCTTGACAGGGAGGGGCCGCCGCCATCGGCCTCGCCGCCCGCCCCTGGGGCTCCTCCAGCCCCAGCCCACAGCGGGAGGCCAGCAGGAACAGGGGGCCATCGCCCGACCCCCGCAGCGCGTCACCTCCTCCCCCGGGCTCCCTCACAGCCCCTGGCCCGGGGCAAAGGGAGCGCAAACACAGCGGGGAGGGCAAAGGAGACGGCAAGTGTTTATTCAGTCACACACGTAACAAGTCCCCGGAGCGAGTCTGCTCCGGGGCTGGGGGCCCCCGATGCTCCCCCTGCCCCGGGACACCTTGGAAGTCATTCCCAGAACCACGCTCATTAGTCCAGCGGGGAACGGACGTTCGGACATGGGCTCCTGGAGCGATGGGCTGCTGGGCAGAGGTGGAGGCTGCCAAAAACGAGGAGCAGGGTACAGGACACTAGAAGAGAGGAGAAAAGTGGCAGCCGGCTGGACACGGGGGGGTGTAGTGAGAAAGCATGAGGCAGGGATGGGGACAGCAAGAGAATGACAGAAAAGACAGGTACAAGAAAAAGGAGAGAGGCGCGGGGGGGGGGGGGGGGGGGAGCAGGACAGGGATGGAGAAAGAAGTAGCAGGGACAGAGGAAGAGAGGCAGAAAGAGGGAGTAGGAGCAGGACAGAGAAAGAAAAATAAGGACAGGGAGCAGGATGGAGATGAAAAAAAACCTGGGATAGGCAGCATGACAGAGAGGGATTAAATAAGAAAAGGGGAAGAGGAGGGAAAGAGGGTCAGGGAGCAGGACACTGGGGCAGAAAAAGCAAAAGAGGCAGCGAGCAGGACAGAGTGGTAGAGACACAAGGACAGAGGGAGAGAGAAACAGAGAGGGGGACAAGGACAGAGAGAGATAGTGACAGGGGGACAGAAAGACAGGGCAGGGAGCAGCAGAGAGAGGTGGAGAAAGAGGGATGGGGAGCAGGGCAGAGGGTTATAAAGAGAAAAACAAAACGAGAGAAGGATTGAGGAGCAGAGACAGGTACACGGAAAAAAGGATGGCGAGATGGAGAAAGAAATAGGGTCAGGGAGCAGGACAAAAAGAGAAGAAGGAGAGGAAGAAGGAAGGAAGGATAAAGATGGGGACAGGAAGTGGGACATATGGGGAGAGAAAAAATAGGACAGAGAAGAGGGGAGAGGGATTGAGTAATACAGAGAGAGATGCAGACTGGGACAAAGAGATGGAAAAACAGTGATGGGCTAGAGGACCGGCTTCTGACAACCTGTCACTCCTGATGTCACTTTCATGGCCTCCAAAATGGGACATGGCACAAGACAGAGGAATGGGGCAGTGAAAGAAAAGGCACAGGGAACTTTTTAAAAAGAAAAAAAGAAAAAACAAGAGAAAGCAAAATAGTGATGGGGAACAGGATAGAGATAGGGAGCAGACAGAACAAGAGGACACTGGACAGAAAGCTTTCTGTAAGGTTGGAAGAAAAACTGGAACAAAACCCAGTATTTATTACACAGTGTGACTAATTAAAATGTAAATAATCTGCCAGCTTGAACAGAACTGCTCACCATAGCGGCTTAGCCTGTACCTCATCTAACTTAGCATCTGTTTCTTGGCAGGGTACGCAGGACTATAAAACCCATGATAAAACATGGAGGGAGAAACATGCTTATGTGCACAAGATTTTATATTACTTAATCCTAGCTTGTACGGTCAATTAATACTCTGATTTCTGGAATTTGCAGAAATGAAATTCACATTTATCCATGCTTCTCCATTTAAAAAAATTGCATTATCTCAGTGTTAGATATAGGGTCGTTTGAAGACGCTGTGAATGTAAGGAGAGACTTCTCTTTTGCGGGTTCTTTGGAAATCCTACATTGACCTTGAAATTGAGCAAGAAGAGCATGAGAAAACAAGAAATCTTTACTGCAGATTACTTCAGTGGACACAGCATGTTAAGATATGTACGTGTACCCAGAACACAGAATTTGTCTTAGATCTGGTCTGCGGTGGAGAGCAAGCCTCAACAGCTGTGATTTTCTGGCTTTTTCAAATCAACAGTGAACATAATTTCAGTCCCGTGCCTGTGCCATGAAGAGGGGAAAGACACTTCTACATTATGTATAACAGGTTTATCTTCTATGCAAGTATCAATACATTGCTTCCCCTGCTGTGTTTCTTGGGTATTGTACAGTATTTTCATGGGTCATGAATAAATGCATTTGAAGAGTTTTTACTGTTACTGACTTCAGTTATTTTTGGTTTGAAAGAAAACCAAGAAAACACCATACATGAGGTAATTCCATTGTAATAGTCTCTGAATTTCCAATATTTGAAAGGAAAAATAATAGTGTCAGTGCAGGAACATGCAGCCATTACCAACAGGAGCAGCATCAGTAAGCTTCTCAGTATTGCTTTTTGGTATTTCACAGGGAAAAACATTGAGCCTAAGATTTCTCATCTGTAAGTTCTTGGGGGCTGGGGGGAAAAGGAACCTGACACTCTTAGTAAGTTGCCTGAGAATCACAGCTTACAGTTACTCAATGTCTTCTGGTCTCACAGGATGAGGCAGAGGTATAATTGATTTCTTCTCTGTATCTCTGGAAAGAGCTTTTCTCATATCTGTGGCAAAAAAAAAAAAAGCTATTATAAAAGACAGTCATTGCACAAAGACATATTAAGTGAATTCTCTATTACAGTAAGATCATTTTTAATCAAGAAGATTTCATAGAATATCTCGAGTTGGAAGGGCCTTGTAAGGATCATTGAGTCCAATTCCCTGCTCCTCACAGGACTACCTAAAACTAACCCATATGACTAGGAGCATCATCCAGACACTCCTTGAACTCTGACAGGCTTGGTGCCCTGACCACTTCCCTGGAGAGCCTGTTCCAGTGATCAACCACCCTCTCAGTGAAGAGCCTTTTCCTAATGTCCAATTCTGAACTTCCCCTGATGCAGCTTCATTCCAATCCCTCGTGTCCTATCGCTGGTCCCCAGAGAGAGGAGATCAGCACCTCCCCCTCCGCTGCCCCCCTTGAGGAAGCTGGAGACTGCAATGATGAGGTCCTCCCTCAGCCTTCTCTTCTCCAAGCTGAGCAAGCCAAGTGACCTCGTAAGTCTTGCCCTTGAGACTTTTCACCATCTTGGTCACCCGTCTCTGCACACACTCTAATAGTTTGATGTCTTCAGTGTTGTTCAGCAGCAATGTTATCAACTGGAATCAACAACTGTTACCAAAACTGCACGAAACTCAAGTGAATGGAAAGGAAATGGCAGGCTAAAAGGACAAATACATGATTTAAGGCATCTGCAACAACGGTAGATGTCTGTGCATAGCTCCTGTATTTCATAGTACTCCTGCATATCAAATGAGTACTGCAGGAACAGAAGAGAGATACAGCATGGCCATGTAACCCTTTGGGGAGGATACTTAAAGGAAAATCTAGAAAGAGGAAGCAGCTGGTACTTCAGTTTTGTTAACAGAATTAACATTAACATAATTGAATTTCCATGTTCCTTCCCTTTTAAACTGAAAATGCCACCCAATTCTCTGCCACTGTTGACCATTAACATGTGTAAATTTGTAGTTAGACATCTGAGAAAACAAAGTTTCAAGTCCCTGTTATGGAAAGAAATGAGGAAAGCACTGCCATTCCTTTCCCCAATAACATTAGCAAAAAGCCCAGCCGCTGGGTGTGAGCATTCCTCGGAAAGAAAAATTAGATAAGAAACTGTGGTTTTGTTTTCATCTTACCTACAGGATAAGTGTCTTTGTACTTACTGATTTATTCTTGTTTCATATTATTTTGCCATAGATGCTACGAAACATGTAAACTGCAAGATTAAGTTTTGTAACTGATGTATCTTCAGTAGGAAAAACTATCTAAAGGAGTATACAAATCCCATTCATCAACAACTATCTGAACTTGTTTCATAAAAAAAAAAAAAATCATACAAACAAACCCAGGAACCCGTAACATGAGAATCCTTCTATTCGACTTGAGGCAGAACGAGTACTTACCATAAGCATCTTCATCTGGCTCTCCATTGCTAGCAGAGTAGTACTCTAATACCGTCCGGTACACACTGTAGCCTAGTTGCTTATACATATTTACTGCAACCTGATTTGATACTCTCACAAACAGATCGACGAAAAATCCACCCTTTCTTTGACAAAATAAAAACCAAAAAACCACAGTAAGGAATAGCAGATGAATGTATTTCCAAATAATAACCCATAACTTGTAATCAGACCAATAGCAGGTCTGATGATGTGGTATGCTAATCGAACATCTTTCACACTGTAACAGCAGAAGCACTCCTTTACCAAGGGGCAAATCCAGTACAGGCACAAATTTCCTTTTATTTTTGTCACACGACCATTCTTTTACACCAGTCAGTGGGTTCAGAATTAGGAACAGAAAGAACAGGACAAGCTAAACACCCACACAAGCCTCATATCCCTAAGAAATGATTAAAAAAAAAAAAATCCACATTTTAGATTGCCTTGGCTTAGGGACTGCCTCCTTCAAATGCCAGGGCAGAGCGGTGGAATCAGTCACAGAATTCAGTTGCCTTGTCCTTGCAAGGCAAATTTTTCAAAACATCGTGCTATTTTCCCATGTTATCAACTGCAGCGGGCTTGCCCTACCAGCGCGAGTTGAGGACATTTTCCTGTGGGTTCATTTGACACTTAATGAAGTTTTTAGCAGGTACAAGCAACCAAGCGCGAGATAGAAAGTCAGCTAAGATACCGGCTGCCGTACAAAATTTCTTCAAGATTGCGCCTGCGGGAACGGCACAAAGCCCACAATTACTGAACAAGTATGTCGGAGGCCCTACGGCAAACAGCGCCGACGTTTCGTGAAGCTCTTTTCTTGTCAAGAAAAGGACCTTTTATACAGTATCTCTACTGGAATTCAGGCTGCTTCCTACTCATTCTGGCAAGTTAGCTTTCACAGAAACCCCGAGAACTTCAACCACCAAGCTACATTTGTAATTCTTGCTCTCTACCTACGGGGAATTTCAGCCAATCAGAACACCACTTAAAGCAAAATTCTGGGTCTGTTTCACGCCAATCAAATAGCTAAGCCATGGACAGGGGTCTGTAGAAAGATTTACTTTAAAAGATAAATTTAAAGATAAGTAGAGTACTCACTTTTCTGAAATTTCTTCCAGTAGTTCCATCAATTTAGCAGCCAAACCCAGCCGTCGAAATTCTGGTGCAACAGAGAGAGCAGTAACATGTCCATGCCATTCTTCCCTAGCCACAGAGCCTTCCGCTTTACCCATTACTGCGAACATACAGAGCATCAGCACAGTAGCACCTTGGGAATAACGCACCTCCCACAGCTACGCACCTTTACAAAAGAACCGAGCAGGGTGTAAACAAACATTGCAATGGTTCTGGTAAGGGCTCAAACAGGGATGCCTATGTTATCACTCTGAGATTCAACAACCACTAAAAATGTCATTTTGCTCCAGTGTTACAGTAGTTTCTTGACTGGTGTAAGAAAAAAAATTTTGAAAATTCATTGTTTGAGGCATGACTTCCAAATGCAAATGTTAAGCAATTCTCGTGAGTCTTTAACTGAGCGGAATGCAGGATCTGACTAAACTAATGGCAGAATGGAGGGCTAGAAGCCCCAAACTAATTCACCATCCTGGCAACTATTGGAGACTTTTGGTGACTGCGGGGGAACAGAGCTTGGGAAGCTTTGCCAGTCTGGCAATAGAAAGCTAAGGCCCTGCAAACATGGTACGTTTAACAAAAAAAAAAAGGGGGGGTGGGAGGGGTGGGATGTTGTTTTGTAGTTCCTCTGCTTTCTACACAGAACCAAAGCAGTTTTAGTGCACTAATGAAAGTTCACACTTCCACACGGTACTCCTACAAACATCAGTCACTGCTAATAAGCAACGGATGTAGTGGGTACAGAGAAACCTTCTGTACAGCAAATGCTTTAAGCTTTTCTGTGTTCAAGACTTTACTTCCCAGGTCCCTGCAAAGACCCTGACTCTGCCCTGCCCCACCCACCCAGTTCTATTTGGAACGATTGCTGAAAAACACAAATACTCCACAGCAAATAAGCAAGCGACATCCAGACCCAGAGCTTTCCCTTAGAGGACAATGCCAAAGCCAAGCCCGGCACTTTTACTTGCTGATGACTGACAGTGTGAGAGATCAGAGCTGGGTGCAGGGACTTAACTCCAGGATTACAGAAACGCTTGTGCGCATACATTCACCTGTATAAAACCTGCGTGGACGTTACCACAGTCAAGATTCCTTGCCACGGTGGGAACATCAAACGAAAAGCTACTGCTATGAGTCCTACGTAATACCCTTAGACATTTATGAAACGGGAAGATGATACACAACGTCCCTCTTCCCTGTTGGGTATTTGGAAAACGTAAAGAGTAAGAAAAGCTCCCGCGTTATAATCCCCCAAATACGCAACGCAGTGAGACGGTAACACCGGAGCAGCCGGCGCCGCGGAGTCCCGCCACACTCACTGTAACCCATCAGCTCCCCGCCGGGCGCCTCAGCGACAATGAAATACTCGGGCCAGTGTGCCAGGTACTGCAGGTAGAAGGGTATCCCGTACTGGGGTGCTCGGTTAAGGAGCAAGCTGTCGCCGCCATGGCTGCTGCCGCCCGCGCTAGGCCCCGCGCCTCCTCCCCGGCGGCCGGCGGCAGGGGGAAGGATACGGTCTCCGTCAGTGGGTCCAGGTTGCTGCGGGGGGAGAGCAACGCTCACCAGGGGCCCGGGCCTTGCCCGCCGGCCGGCCGGCCGAGGGGGCGCCCGGAGCTCCCGCGGGGGAAGGGGGGTGGCGGCGCCTGAGGGAAGGGGGAGCCCCTTGCGTGCGCCCGCGGGCCGAACATGGCGGAGGGCGAGCACGGGGCTCGGGTGCGGGGAGGGGAGGGGAGAGAATGGCGGACGGCGCTCACATGTTGTTGAAGCGGAAGAGGTCGTCGCAGGTGAAGGCGCGGAGCGTCGTCATGGCGATAGCGGCGATGGCGACGGTGGTGGCGGTGCCGGTGGTGCCGCCGCAGCCGCTGCTGCCGCCGCTGCTGCCGCTGGCCCTGGCGGTGCTGCCGCCCCGGAAGCGCTCTCGCCGCCCCGGAAGCACTCCCGCCGCCCAAGGGCCCCTTCCGCCACGGAGCGGCGGCAGCGGAAGCGGAGCGCCCCGGCGCCGCCCCCACGGGCCGTAGCGGGCAGAAGCGGCGGAGGGCTGCGGCTGGGTGCGGGCGCCGAGAGCAGCAGCGGGCGGCTGGGAAGGCTGCGCCCGCCTGCGGCGGAGCAGGGAGGAGCGGTGGGGCGGGGCTGCAGTGCTGGGAGGCCCTCGGAGTCTGGCTCCGGGGGACAGGGACCCCCGGGGCCTGCTGTGCCACTTCTCTCACCTCCACCAGCTTACCTCAAATGCTCAGCCATTTCTGAAGAAAGGCCACCGCTGCACCTGCAAAACTGAAGGGAGACACATCACTGAGTTGCCTCACACTACTTTGCAACTGAACTCCAACCTGTCTGACATGTACCTCACCTTCTCACTTCACCCTTCTGGGACTAAGTGCAGCACCTTAAAAAAAAAAAAAAAAAAAAAAAGGAAAAAGCACACTCTGAGATACTGCTCAAAACCTTGGCCCACCCACAGTGATTCCTCTCTCTTGCTCCTTTGCCTTGGCCAGTCAACTGCCGCAGTATGATTTTTCAGGGTGCCACCACCTGTAAAACCCAAACATCAGGAGATGATTCTATCTACAGCAACATGACACCTCAAAAATAACCACCTCATCCGCCCAGTTCATTGCTTACCTGGCCTGAGCGAACTGCCAGTCCAGACAGCCTGCTTTACATGCTGCTTTGCACGTTCCAAACAAAGCTGAAAACAAAAGCACAAGCTAGTCATAGCCACCAACAACAGCGCCTGCCCTCCCGTCCCATGTGCTAGCCCACCTTCTTACAGCACTCCGCTCACCACCTCCATTGCCCTTTGACATGCAGCTGGTCACTCTGCATCTGAAGAAAAAACTATATAGAACAAGTCACCCGGATGTGGATGATAGCTTGCAGAGGCCAAATGTCTTGTTCCCTTTTGCATATGCCTTCTAAATTCTAACTACAGCCTGCAAAAAAACAAAGAACAGACATTAAGACGCACACATACAAGCTTTGACACATTCAAGATGGCACCTGCTCAACTACCACACAAACAGCTGCTCCCAAGAGGCCTGAGTTGCCCCCTCAGCACCTGAGAGATGCTACAGGAATGACTCTCTGCACCAGCTGCCAATGGCTACTCACTCAGAGATGGACCATATGGTCCATGGGAAGAGAAACTAGACAGAATCAACATATTACTGCAGCACCGTACTGCTACACTGCCCCTAACTCTGCCGTTGCTACGCCCCCAGGCAGGACAGCTCCAACCCAAATGCACGCACAGACCAACACCGCACACAGACACTACAAATGCCATGACCAAGAGATGCAAGAAGACCACATGCTAGATGAGTGACTCCCAGAGGGAAAACATCATGGGCCAAGAAGCCCTATGGCGCTGTGACAGCAGAGTACTGATGCTCTTGCGGCACCTCCAGAGAAGAGTCAAATGCCGCAGCCCGTGGCAGAAAGCTGCCATCAAAACTGGGACGATGGATGTGTGGTAAGCTGGGCTCTGAGACCTAAGACTGTAAGAACATGGGGAAGAAACCCCAGAAGAGGACCCCATGAAAACAGACCTCTCAAGAGAAGAGCTGCTGATGCAGCCTGGATTGCTGCCTCAACGATGACCATCCAGAAACACCTGCAATACAAAACACGCAAGACAGATCCACACTTCTAGCTTCGACCGCAGGACAAGAAGTGCGTGACTAGCACTACGCCAATGAGGCAAGGCATTCAAGACCATCACGATTGCTACAGAGGTGCTCACCAAGCTTGCCAAGTGCAAAGAGCAACGGTGGGCATCAAGACCTGGTGGAAGGTATGGCACAGGTTATAGAACACAGACCACACAAACTACACCATGACACACACACAGGCTGGAACTGCCCTGCCCGGCACACACTCACATCGTACACAACTGACCCCGCACCCTCTGTCTGCACCTAAACACAACTGGTCCTGAGCAGCCCTCTCCACGGCACAGACTTCAAACCCTGTTTGCCCTACTCTGCAATCCCTCTCCACCCACAGCATGTGCCCCTCAACTTAGCTTTCAGACTGCCAGGGAGTCTGATGGATGGGGCAATCCATCCTTGACGAGGAACACACTCTCTACCCGGGACACTCCTGCCACTGCCAGGTTCCTCTCCATCATCTGCAAAACAGAATGCTGCCAGCCACTGGCAAGCCAGACAACACCAGCCTCTTCCACAACACCACCTTCCTCAGAAGCACAGTGTCACCTCGCTAACCTGCTCTGCTCCTAGAATCAGATGTTGAGACCAGCAGCTCCCACGGCACCTGGAAAACCACAAAGATAAAATGACCATTGTGCTTCAAAGAAATCACCCATTCTGCAGGGCCCACTGTGCCGCTCATCTCATCTCCACCAACTCACCTCAAATCCTCAGCCATTTCTGAAGAGAGCCCTCCACAGCACCTGCAATACCGAAGGAAAACACTTCACTGAGTTGCCTCACACTGCTTTGTGATTTAACTCCAACCCAGCCGACAACCGCCTCACCTTCTTGGGCCACTCATCAGCATGCAGCTTCACCCCTTGAGACTGTGTGGCATCTGAGGGGAAAAAAAAAAAAAAAAAAAAAAAGTCACAGAGGAAATGTGCACTCTGAGATACCTCCCAAAACCATGGGCTGCCTGCAGCAATACTTCTCTCACCCTCCTTCACCTTGGCCACTTGCCCACCCCGAGTCTGATTTTTCAGTCATCCACAGGATGTACCAGTGGGTACATCCACAGCAGGCCTGTACCCACCTGTAAAACACAAACAGCAGGGAATGATTGCAACTACATCCACCATCCACAGAAAGACACCTCAGAATTAACTGCTACCTCAGCCCTCTCTTCATCACTCACCTTGCTGAAGTCAGCTCCGGTGCCGAAATCCCACTTCACACTTTGCTTCACACCTTCAAAACAAAACCAGGGAAAGCTATAATCTAGTGAGAGCCGCCAACAGTAGCACCTGCTCTCTGACCCAATGCTCTGTCCCACCTTCTTATGGCTCTCTGCTCGGCTCCCCTGTCGCTCTATGGCCCAAGGCTCTTTGCTCTGCATCTGAAAAAACATTATAAAGCCACTCATCCAGAAGCTGACTGACGGCTTGAAAAGACAAAAGGGCCTTGTTTCCTTTTGCATATGACTTAAAAAAAACCCTAAAAACCAAAACAACCACAAACTAACTATAGCCTGCAAAAAAAAACCAAACAAAAAAACCCACCAAACCCAGACATTAAGCCCCAGACGTACAAGCTCAGATACATTCAAGATTCAACCTGCTCAGCTACCACACCAACTGCCACTCCTTAATGCCTCAGGTCACCCCCTCGGCACCTGCGAGACACAAACGGGAGCAACTCTGTGCCAGCTGCCGACAGCTGCTCACCCAGAGATGGACCATATGGTCTTTGCCAAAACAATCTGGGCACTTCAACGTATTACCATACCAAATGTACTAGTACGCTAGTCCCAACTCCACCACTGCTACGCTCCCAGGCAGGACAGCTCCACCCCAAGCACACACAGACCAACACCATACACACAACGTGACCGTAAGATGCAAGAACAACACGTGCAAAACAAACAACTCTCAGAGGAGGGAAGACGCCACTGGCCAGGAAGCCCTACAGTGCCACAACAGCATGGCACCGATGCTCTACGGCAGCCCTGGAAAAAACAGAGTCACACACCACGGCCTGTGACAGAAAGCTACCGCCAAAACCGGGACAATGGATGCGCAAGTAGCCAGCCTCTAAGACCCAGGACTGTAAGGACACAGGAGGACACCCCAGAAGAGGACTCCGTGGAAGCTGAATGCTTGAGACAAGAGAAGAGCTGCTGACACTGCCTGGATCACCACCACAAAGGTGACTGTCCAGAAACATCTACGACACAAAACGCACAAGACAGATCCACGCTTCAAGCTTCGATTGCTAAACAAGAAGCGCACGACTGGCACCATGCTGATGAGGTGACACATTCAAGACCCTCGCGATGGCTACCGAGGTGCTCACCAAGTGCAAAAAGCAATGCAGACATAAAAACCTAAGAAAAGTATGGTATAGGACACAGAACACAGGCTACGTGAATGACACTACAAGACACACGCAGGCTGGAACTGCCCTGCCCGGCACATGCTCACATCCTGCGGGACGGACCCCACAGTCTCTAGCTCCACCCAAACGTGACTGATCCTGGACAGCCCTCACCACAGCACTGATATCAAATCCCCTGCTGCCCCCACCCTACAATGCCACCCTGCACACACATGGCGTATGCCCCTCAGTTTAGCTTTCAGAGGGCTGGGGGTCAGAATCCATCCTTGACGAAAAATGCATCTGCTAACTAGGGTGTGTTCCTGCAGGTGCCAGGTTCCTCTTCATCTGCAAAAAGATACTCCCTTCAGTCACTGTCATGCGAGCCCACACTGACCTCTTCCACAACAACACCCTCCTCAGAAGCACCGCAGCTTTTCACTCACCTGCTCCGCTCCAATTCCAAAGTTGGATGGTGCAGGCAGCATCACCTGTGGCACCTGGAAGACCAAAGCGACAAAATGACCATTGTGCTCAGAAGCAATTGCCAGCCATGCTGCTCTTCTCTCCCGCCTAGCCTCACCTTACATCCTCAGCCATTTCTGAAGAGGGCCTACAGGGCACTTGCAAAAGCAAAGGGAAACATGTAAGTGAGATGCCTCGTACTACTTTGAAATTCAACTTCATTCCAGCCGACAACCACCTCATCTTCTCAGACTTCTTGTCGGCGTGTGGCTTCGCCCCTCAGGACTGCGTGCGGCACCTGCAAAAACCAGATGAAAAAGCACATGCTGAGATATCACCCAAAATCACAGCCTGCATCCTGCGATTCCTCTGTCCTGCTCCTTTACCTTGGTCGCTCGACCACCATGACTCCAGTTCTCCAGGCTGCTGCATCAAAGCCTGCACACCGCCTGTAAAACCCAAACAACAGGGGATGATTCTAACTACAACAATATGACACCTCAAAAAGAACCTCCACTTCAGTTTACGGGTTATCGCCTACCTTGCCTGAGCCTGCTCCAGTGTGGACATCCTGCTTCCCAAATTGCTTCACAAAGAGCAAAGAAATGGCCATACAGTCGCCAACAACAGCTCCTTCCCCCATACATGCACACCCTAGCCCACCTTCTTACAGCCCTCCACTCACCTCCTCCATCGCTCCTTGACACATGGCTCATTGCTCTGCATCTGCAGAAGATATAAAGCAAGTCACCTGGACGCTGACCGATAGCTTCACAGCTCCAAAAGGTCTTCTCTCCATTTACAAATACCAAGTAAGTTCTAACTACAGCCTGCAATAACAAAATAAAGAACATTAAGCCCCACACATCCAAGCTCGGGCACATTCAAGGTTCAGACCCTCTCGACTACCATGCAAACAGCCACTCCCAAAGGGCTCCGGTCACCACCTTGACACCTGAGAAAAAACAAACACAAGGGAACCAACTTTGTGCAACAGCTGCCAATAGCTGCTTGTCACAAGATGGACCGTATGGTCCCCGCCAAAACTAACCAGGCAGATCAACATGTTACCTCCCCACTGTACCGCTACACTACCCCGACTCTACCATTGCTACACCCCCATGCAGGATAGCTCCAACCTAAACACGCAGGCAGACTGACAGCGCACACAGACACTACAAACAACATGACCGAAAGATGTGAGAAGATCACACATGAAAATGACGACTCCTGAAGGGAAAACGCTGCCGGTCAAGAAGCCCTGTGGTGCCATGATGGCATGGATGCTCCACGGCAGCCCCAGAGAAGATTCTAATGCTACGGCCCATGACAGAAAGCTATTGTCAAAACTGGAGCAATAAATGTGAAGAGAGACAGGCTCTAAGATCTGAGACTGTAAGGACACAGGGAAAAAACTCCTGTGAAAACAGAACTCTCAGGAGAAGAGCTGCTGACACAGCCTGGATTGCTGCCAAGGATGACCGTCCAGAAACATCTGCGATGCAAAAGACACAAGACAGATCCACACTTTAAACTCCAAATGCAAGACAAGAAGTGTTGATGGCCACTACAGCGATGAGGCATTTGAGACCCTTGGGATGGCTACAGAGGCGCATGCTGTGCTCCTTGAGCACAAAGAGCTACAGGGCATCAAGACCTAAGCCAGGTATAGGACACAGAACACAGACTGCACAGACTACGCTATGACACAGACCCAGGTCGGCACTGCCCTGCCTGGCACACAGTCACATCATGCAGGCCAGACCGCAGGCCCTCTCTCTGCCTAAACTGTGACTGATCTCGAACAGCCCTCCCCGCTGCTCTCATTTTGAGCCCCCTTGCCTGCCCACCCCCCCCCACACACCCCCCAGGCACCACCTCCCGCAACACCTCCCACAAGAGCCTTTTCCCCTCAACTTACCTTCCGCAGTGCTGGGCATCAGATTCCATCTGCAACAGAAGTCACATCCTCCAGAGTGTTCCCTAGATTGCCACATCCCCTTTCATCCTCTGCAGAACAAGAGTGCCAGGCGTCAACAGCATGTGTGAAATTGCTCTTCACCGCTGTACTGCTGCTTATAACACACCTCCCTCACGACCATCTTACCCCACTACTTCTACGCCTCTTGAGTCACAGCCCCCATCTCAAGCTTCCAGGGCAGCTGATTCTCATCCACATGTTCTTTCATATCCTGTCCCCCAGTTCCCCTCCCATTTGTCCTATACCAGGTAGCCAAGCCATCCTAGCCTACTTTTCAGCAGCACACCTGTTTTGACCTGCTCAGGCAGAGCAGAGGGCAGCGAGAAGGGCGTATCTCAACACAGTACATCAGGCACAGAGCACCACAGAAGCAGCAAGAAGAGACCCTGTGTCTGTGAAGAAAATAAAAGTGGCTCCAGTAGGTGCTCGGAGGTGACTTGGGACGCTCTGTGCCTGTGCCTGGCACTCCTGCAGCCTCTCTGCATGCAGGAAAAGGTGCCTGAACGTGGTGATGTTGGGAGGTGGTTACACGGTGTCTCTGGGGCTGCCGTGGGAGCGAAGGGCAGTTCCAGGGTCTCTTGTAGGGTCCTTGAAGAACCAGAGTGTTGTTCATGTTTCCCTGGGGACTTTCCCTTCTGCTCCCCTATAGGACAGCTCGGCGCAGTCCTCCTTGTAGCACCGCTTCTCACAGCGGCTGCCTCCACAGCCCCAGCCCGGGAAAAGCTGCTGCTACCAGGAGCCCTCACAGCTTTTCACACCCTCTCTGCCTGCCTTAACCCCTCCCCTGTTGTCAGCCTGGGACAGCCCCAGCCCCTGGGGACAATCATGCCTCGTCCTACCAGAGATGGGGAAAAAAAAACTTATCAAAGTAGGCGCTGAAACATAAATTTCATTTGAGCACGTACTGTTTGAGAATGTATGTTCAGGAAGAGGCGGAGAGGCTAAATCATGCCTCATCTTTAGGTTTACGTGCTTTTATACATTCGGACAAACCAACCGTAAATGCTCTGGATAAGGGAACACTCATCACTACCAGACTGGAAAACATCAGTCTTGGTCAGTCGGTAACTAAGGCTGCTGCTCAAGATGAGTCTTATAAACGTATACATACTCCTGGTTACTGTATTGTCTTTGGGTGTTCTACTTCTGTCAGTCATGGTGACAGGCAACTTCCACCAAACCCTGTCCCGAGCGGGGACGCGCTGACCAAACCCCGCTGGTCCTGACAGTCGTCGGGACTCTCATGTGAGCCACGCGTGGACACGGCGAGTCGCTTCGCGGGGCAGAGGAGGCAGGCACCCCCGAACTACAGCTCCCAGCGGGCCGCGCAGTGCAACACAGCCGACCGGCACCGCCGCGCAGCCCCCGCAGAAACCCACAGCTCCCGGCACGTCAACGGGGCGCAGCCCGGCGCCCGAACACCGCGCCTCCCGGCGTGCTCCGCGGACCCCGCATTCCGCGAGATTTGCCCCTGCGGGGCTCCCGTCCCTCCCCGCCTCCCGCCCGCCCGGAAGCGTCCCCGGGGCCGCCGGGCAGCCACCGGTTACTGCGCGCGGGCCCGTGCGCCCCCGCGACTGGCTCCGGTTCAGTTCCGGCGCGGCCCCTGCCCCTCCCGCCCCGAGGCGTCCCTTAACCCACTCCCCCGTGACCATCCCCGGGGTCCCCCGCGGGCCTCCCGCCCCGCGTAATGCTCAGGCCTGGTGCCGGGCTCCCCCCGCGCCACTCCCGCCCAGCAGTGAGCTCCCCTCGATGCCGGGCCCCGCCGCCCCCGTGCGTCGCTTTCCGCCACCACGGCTACCGTGTGCCGGCCGCCCCGACGGACCCGGCTCCTCGCTGCACCGGTGCGCGCCCCACCCTCTGCGCGGCTCGCCCCCGTGCGCGTCCCCCGCTACCCCCGCTGTTTGTGTCCCCTTGGCCGGGACGTTCCTCGTTGCGGGGACCCACCCAGCCCCCGCGCACCTCCTCGGCGGCTGCAGCCGCGGTGCCAGTCCCAGCCGGTGATGCTCAGCGGCGGATCCGGTGCCCCACACCGGCCCCGGCCAGAGCAGCTCCCCGGCAGCGCGCAGCCGCCGGCGGCTCACAGCTGCAGCCCGCGGGACCCAGAGGGGCCATCACCATCAGCCACACTGGCCGCACCTGAGGCTCGTCGCACGTTCCTGCCCAACCCCCTGCAGTAGCCCATGGGAAACACGGGGCCGTGGCCACCAGCGCCAAAAGAGGCAACCAGGTCTGCTGGGGCAGCAGAGGTGCATCCCAGACCCAGACAGCAGCCTGCTGAAAGCTAAAGGAAGAGCGCAGGGGTGCACAAAAAGGAAAAGGGAAGAGTATTAAGGGGACAGGAGAACAAATGCAGAGCTCTTGGGCTGCAATAAAAGGAAAAACAAGAAAATATCAGGGGATGACAAGGGTAAATAGAAGACTCTGGGTGCACAAGGCAAAGGGAGAGCTCTGCTATGCGTGGAAAGAGAAACAGCAGACCTTGAAGCACACCAAAAACCACTGGGAAAACTCTGGGACGGGAGAAAGCTAAACGGAAAACTTTGTGGCACACTGTAAGACAAACACAGGGCTTGGGCACACAGGCACACGGAGGGCTCTGGAACAACTCAAAATGTGAACTGAGAGATTCACAGGGCAAATGGAGGGCCCTAGGGCACACCAAACGACAAATGAAGGGCAAGGGAAATCCCCTGCAGCCCAATGAACAGCACTGGGATTCTCCAGGAACCCCCAGGGACCCAAAGGCATCTGAGAGGCCTTGGCACCAGCCTCCACCACCTCAGACACAATGGGAACCCTCTTCCCGGGGCACTGTCCTCAGGCACTTTTTACTGAGTGCAAAGAGACTGCAGGAGCCACAGCCATGAGTGCAAAGAATAAAACAATTGTTTAGTTAAGGCACATAAACAACACGTGGGAGTGACTGCCACAGGCCTCCAGTGCCAGTACCTCCCCCTTCCCATGACACCTTCCGAGTCATTACTGGAGTAGTATTCCTCAGTTTGGGGGGGTTCTTCAGCTCCTGCTGCTGCTCTCCATGTGACAGGTCACTGAGTAACTGTCAGCTTCCTCCCGCCTTTTTCCTTCAGGGGCAGGATTCAGTTCCAGTGTTTGAGGGACAAAAACCCTGATCGCACCTGTCTGCACTTCTGCCCTACCCCTAGACCAGGGCACTACACTAAACTTCCACAGCTCTTGCCTCCCCACCACCTCAACACTGTCTCAGTGCCTCATGCCTGCACTGCCTCAAACCGAGACATCAGATCTGAGCACCGAGCTGAATGCTGGGTGGCACAGGGGAAGGTCACTGCCAATATTCTGACCAGAAAAGTAACATACAGTTGAGGAGTTAGCAATCCACGTAACCACCTGCAAAGGTGCAGGCCTGTGCTGTGCTACACTGCACGTGTAGCTTGGCCTACACTTGGAACTGCAGCAGAAGAGGAACACACACACCAGAAACGCTTTACGGTTGCCGTTACAGGCTTGGTTTTGGCCACCATTTGTAAGTCACCACACACAAGTGGCCCAAGTCAAACAGACCTTGCTGGAAAGTCCTACGACACAACAGCGTATCAGAAAGCAAAGTCAGGCGCAAGGCTACTGCTGCACCCAGGTGGAAGAGGACCAGAGTGAGGCTGATGACACCGGTTTGCGTGAAGACAGAGCCATCAGAAAACGTGGCTCAGTGGCAGCATCACCATCACAATTCAAGATGCACTGGGTGGCAGTCCTGCCTAGGGGGACAGCAGCATGGGGGACTGCGGGGGGACAGAGCGCCTGGAGTGAGAAAGAGGTCCAGGAAGCTTGGCAGAGGAATGTGAAGAGAAAAAGCATGACGTGGAGTTAGAGAAACACAAAGAGAAGTATAAGGAGACGGATGAAGGGCTGGAAAAAGAGAAGGACATATGTGCAGACAGATGGACAGGGGGTCTGACAGAGGAATTAGAAAGAAAGGGATGGAGGGCCAGAAAGACGAATGGAAGGCGAGACAGAGGGACAGGGAGTGGAAGAGTGGAAAAGAGGGACGTAGAGGTGGACAGATAGATATAGGGCAGAAAAGATGGATGGAGAGCCAGGCAGGGGTAAGGGAACTGGACAGAGGAACTGAGTGAGACAGAGAGGTGGACAGAGAAACAGGTAGAGAAAGAAACGGATGGGGAGCCTAACAGAGGGACAGCAGGGACCGAGTGTGAAAGCAAAGGATGAAGAGCCAGACAGAGGGACAGTGAACTGAAGAGAGGGTTCAAAAGGGAAAAGAGGAATGGAAAACCAGATGGAGGGAAAGGCTGTGGAAAATAAAGCTGTAGATGTGAACAGAGGAACGGAAAGGGAAAAAGAGGAATGGGAAGCATATTATAAAATATGGAATTGAGTAGAGCTGGTTTGACTCAATAAAAAGCACGCAAGAACAAGTTGTGCTTGGAACCAAAGACGGGTAAAAGGTTGCTACAGAAAAAAATAACGTTTATGAGATTCTTGAGAATGAGGCAAGGGACCCGGATGGCGCTCTAGTGATTCTGAAGGAAGATTTGCGCAAAGTTTGAGGTTATACTGTGGTTTGAGTTTTGCCTTTGAAAATTCTGGATGGGATGCAGTGGATGGAGTTTGGGTACACGTGTCAGGATAGTGAAAGACGCCTCTCTCGACCTGGAATTTGGAATCAGGAGATGCTGGCAAGGCCAAGGCAGACAGTGCATGGCAATTTGAGATCTCTCAGATTTGTGATAATTTAAGGGACAAGGTTTTGGTAGGAGGAATTGGATTCAAAGTCTGTAGTTGTGGTGGAACTGTGATGTGGGATTTCAGAGTTGCAGGGAGCAGGAAGAGACTATGCTTTTCAGGATGGTGGTGGAGCTGTGATGGCAGATATGAAAATTGTTGGGAACAGGAATAGACCACTTCCAGGCTGGTGGTTCTTGGTCCTTTGGGTTGTTAGTAAGTGGGGTATAAAAGTTACACCTGTCTCCCATTTGAGACATTCTTTTCCTGCAGAATCACGACGATTATTTAATGACACACCCTTAAGAGGAGAAAAAGCTCAACCGTTCACTTGAGTGCTGTGATTATGACAAACTCTCCAGCCAAACTGGACTTTGGACTGTTCTGCGGTACTGTAGGCTGCAAGATCAAGCCTTCGTTTCTGAAGTGCTGGACTAAAGGCACTTCTGTTACTGTGACTGAAACTGGTTCAAAAACTGGTTGTGGTTACAGTAGTCCTTACCCTATATCAAATTAATTCCCAGTATTGTAGCTTAAAGCAATATGGTCTATTCACTGAGCTTTTTTTTTTTTTTTAAATGATTACACATCAATATATAGTTCTGTTAGTATTAAAACTGTGCAGGGTTCAGGTCAAGTCTTGGGTGGCCATCTCTGCTAACTGAAGTACGGGCTGAAAATGCATATGCCAAGTGGAAAGCAAATTTCAGAAGTAAATTTAGCCTTGGTCTTTCACACCCAAAGGGGTGACAGTGAATTCTAGTATCTTTTTGGTTTATGAGATTTTTGCTTTTTCTGCTTATGAATTGCCTTGTCCCTTTGCAGGCCTGCTGCTGCCAGGAAGTTTGTGGAGGAAGAAATAAAGACTTTAGAAAGTGAGTGTACGTCTTGCTGTGCTGGCTTTGGATCCTCAATTCACACTCCAAATAACATTTCTTCTGTCAGGTGGCCTTGTCTCACAGCCATATGGTGAGAGCAGCCTTGGTTTTGAGGAAAGTCTGCATTAAAAAGCTAAAGTTAGTGCAGACAGTATATGTATCGTATACTTTTCTAGGACAAGATGTTTACAGACTACGCAAAATAGGAATCTTATCATAGAGATGAATGGTCTGTTGAAGTTTCAGGGCTTTATCAGACAATGTTGCATGCCTTTTGACTTTTACTGTCAGCTGTTGACCAGGCTTAGTTTAAAATCTCTTCCCTAGTGTTCAACACCAAGATTGCCACCTTGAGCGAGGAACTGCAGGAGTAAGAGAAGGGCATTTAAAAAAGCAGCAATCTGACTTGCTACTCACACAGTTGTGGAGAGGGGACAGGAAAGGACAAGCCTTCTTTTGCCCTCTGAGCTTTCTGCTTCCCTGCAATTCCCCCATTGTAAACTTCCTGAGATCCCCTCTGCTTCAGTCAGCATTCTCAGATGGGCAATAAAGCTCACTGCACAGCCCTTGAAGGTACCTTCCCCCCCCCCCCTCCATGGAGTTCTGGACAGTGCTAAGCAAAGACCCTAGAATTCAAGCCAATTTGTCTACTGAGGACTGTTTACAGGTGATGCAAAAATGAGTCTGAAAGTATCTCTATTATTTTTTTGTGTTCTGGTCCCACTCCTTGGCATCCAGATGTCAATAAAAAAAATAAAACCTCCTTATTTAGAATCTGTTTCAAGAATGCAGTATGCAGAGTATATACACACACAGTCTTGACAGACCGACTGGAAGCAACCCAAAGGCTCTGAAATAAGGTGTGCAAAAGAGGGGAACAGTTCTGATGGGGTCAAACTACCCCAGGCTCCCAGGCACGAACCCCCAGAACTGTTCTTTCTGGTGCTGTGGTGGCTGACCCCAACAGGGAGATGTGCACCCTGTTCAGTCAATGTCTGAAACATATATCCCTTGCCACCTGGTTCCTCTTGTTAAGAAATCTGAACACAAAATACTTTCTTCTGCCACAATTGTCACTGGGGTAGACAACAAATATGGTATTACTGATGGATATGAGTGATATAATTGGCAACACTTAGGGCCTGAAGAGAGGGGAATTGTGGTTAATAGCTTAAATCAATTAAAAAAACCTTCTTAGGTAAAAAAACCCACAGCGTGCCTACTACAAATGTTATTCTGTTGCACTGGTATGTTTACAAAGGTACATACATAAAAAGGAAATATGTATTATAACTATATATAAAAATGTATTTGTTATAAATTAGATATCACACTGTTGTGTATTACCCATTTTACAGATATATGTATAATAAATTAATAAATTATATATACACACACACACATATATATATATAAAAGAAATATATAAGAACTCCTGGCCAAACTTGGTTAGAAGGAAGCGAGGAAAGATAAATTCCTTCAGGCTGGAATACATGGCTGTAGTCGCTCAATGAAGTTGTACTACAAAAAAAAAATCAAGGAAGAAAAATATTCAACTTTTTATTGACTTCTTGTTACTCACTTTCTAAACAAAAACTGATCAACAGCGTCAATACCACAGTAATTTGAGGTTACTCTGTTACAAAAAAGCTCTGGCTGCCCAGTTCTGGAGAGGAAGCAGTCCTGGACTGCCAACGTTACCTTGGGTTACGCATAACGATTGAGAGCGCTAGAACCCTCCTTGAGTAGGGAACAACAGGATTTATGGATGCATGTTCAACAGTGCAAGTAAAGCTTGCCTACGCAAGACAAGTGGACCATCTGTTTCAAAGCTGCTTTTTGTTAGGCAAGATCTTTAGTACCAGATGTAAAAGCTGTAATACCAGATATATCACGTAGAGAATACTAAATATGATACAACTTTTATGTCTCTAAAATAATGAAAAGGATATAGTTAATTATCAAAAAGAACTGTGTTCCTCATACAAAGTAAATGCTTTTATTTCAGGTATGTTTTGAGGGAAAAAAAACCATGAAGGATATGGTCTTTCAGTAGTGAGTATAATTTAGACTAAGAACTAAGAATTCAAAAACATGTGAAAAGCAGTGTTTTCTAACACTATGCAAAAAAATAGAATCATCGTGCAGTCATAAGAATGAGAGCAACAGCCTATGTCACACATTACTGTTGCTCATCATTTTGCCCGGGTGCAGGACAACTGGCTTCATACTTTTTCTTCAAGCCTTTCAAATATACACGCAAACTGTCTGGATCCAATTGAGAATTTCTGGCAGTCTGAACCAATCTCATTGCTAAATGGTATACAGCTCTCTGTTTCATCATCTCAGGAGTGCTTTTCTGCCTGTCCTGTTCTTAAAAACATATACATGCATTAAAATATGAAATCAATTATGTTCTACTGTTAAAATGCTAATATTAGCTATTTTCCAGCTTATTTCTGATCTCCCGATTCTTGGTTTGTACATCAACACTACATCCAATACTCCTTAACCCTAAGGACTGCTTTGTGTTGTTACCTAACAGTGACCTTCAGTATAATCTTTTATAACTGGTTGCAGAAATACAAATTTTAATGAAATCTATTTTCATAAAACCATAGGCAGTGCTTATCCTTTCAGAAACTGACGATATATTTGAGTCTTATAAAAAATGTGAATTACAGTATTAAAATTTTCTACTACATACCAAAATTTGTTTTGCAATATGATTTGTGATTTCCTTTGCATCCAAAATTACAGATGATGGTAGGGAAGAAACTTCTGCAGCTTTTAATCCTAAACATATAAAACACAAATCAGGATTTTTGATGTAATTTTTTTTCTGCCTTCCACGCTATGCCTGCCAGAATTAGCTTTGCCTATTTTTTAAAGGGTGAAGTTTTCATTTTTATTAAAATAATTTTCATGTACATTTTCTCTTTGTTTCTTTTTTTTTTTTAAATAAACAATATGGTTTTGAGAGTTACAAAATAAAATGTCTCCTTTGTTGCAACCCTACCTCGAAGATACACTTCCACATGAAGTTACTGCTGGTAATACTGTAAAACTCGGCAGGATGAGACACATTGGGGTTAAAGGAAAAAAACGGCACAGTGCTGTTAGCTTTCTCTGTTTAGTTTTTTAATTTGGCAGGCCAGAAAATACTGAGGTTGTGCTAAACGTGCTCTCCATTAAATCCAGACATCCAGTGGATATGGATGTCATGTTCCAACTTCTACACTGTTGCCAGTAGCCAAACTGCCAGATACTCAGGGTAAGAAAGAGATGTAAAGTATTTTTTTCTGCCCTAACATGATTTAATTTTTCCTTTGCCTGTGGCCCTGGCTATTCTGAGGAAATTCTGTGCTTCATCGGGTGCTTTAATACTGTAGGGTTAAAAACAAAAAAGGGTCAAGAAAAGCCCTTGTACTCTTTCTTGGAATGTAACTTTGTTCAAGTGAGGTAAACCCAAGACACACCAACACCGAGTTACTGAAGGTCTCCTGTTCTCTGAGAATACTCGCTAAACATACAACTTTTCTGAGTTAGTGGTGTTGTAGCATCTGAAACTGAGCTTGTGCTGCCAAAAGGTAAGGAAACTTATTCTGAAATTCTGATAAAGAAACGTTTTAAGTCCAGTTAATTGAAGCTTGACTGGAATAATTTGTAGTGTTCAGTTACAACTAGCTTGCACAAGTCATGTGTAGCTAATTTCCTATTGATTAAACGTCACCTAAATCAAGGATCCAACTTCAGAACCCAGTATTTGGAAACATACGGATTTCTGTAACTCTTTAAAACATGTAGTTATGCCTTATTGTCACTCACTCATTTCTTTATTGACCCATAATCCATCAATCTGTACAGTCTTTGGTATGATTTATTCTAAAGTTAGAAGAGAAGTAAACCCACTTTCCTGAGAACGCTGATGCTTTAGTGAAACCTCTCAAAATAGCCTTAGGCTGATACACAGTAAAATTCCTGTCCTTTTTTAAAGAAACTTGATTCCTTTTTGCTAATCAAAAAGGGCCAAGTTGCTATTTAACTGATGTATCATTACTTACTGCAGACACGTAAGAGTTTCACGTAACACAAACCTCAGCATTCACAGCTTTAAGTCTCCCCAGAACTTTCAGTCGCTTCCATAGCAGAGATTAAATCAACTCAAGTGCTGTGTGCTCGGAATGGCTCATCTCATTCAAACAGAGGTGAATCAAGTAGCTACTGACATTACTAAAATGTTTTTTTTCCACTATGAAATTTCATACAAGTTCTCCATACTACCCCAAACTACTATCTCACTATATGGTTACTTAAAACACACAAGTATTTGGAACATATTACAGATCTGCAGTTGTTACTCTATGAGAGAGATTCAAATTCGGAAATCTGTCAGCAGAAAAATATTGTTAGATGCGTAATAACTGAAATAGTATCTTATATAATCTTTACTAAGTTAAAGTCATAGTGGAATCCATTACCATAGTTCTTTTCCTCTGTATATCCTTTAGAGAGTGTGTAAGTGTAAGCAATTTTCTCCTTATTTCCAGCACTGCTTCTCACATGTTGCACTTCAAAATGGTAATTTTCCACATTGGGATATAAAGCATCTATATGACACAGTTCCAGGAAATGTGTAGCAAACAATGTATATGCCTAAATAAGGAAACAAGAAAGAAAATTTATCTTGGAAATGATCCTGGAATAAGTTACAATAAATAAGAAGAATTAAATGATCTCACAGATGTCCAGGTTTTTCTCCAAAACATTGAAAAGCTGTCTTTAAATTACTAAAGTAGATTAAAATCTTTAAGCAATAAGTTCTATCATTGGCAAGGAAATATTTTCCAACTGGGGATTCTCCCACTCCTTTCTCAATAGAAGCAAAAGAATATCAGAAGTAACAGGAAATCCATGATGCTTACCAAATTTGACTAGGGTTAGTTTGAATGATTGTCAAATGGTTGCCTTAATACTCTCGAGGAATGTTTTGCCAAAAGTACAAGCTACAGAAAATATCTAACCTTTTCAAACCAAACCACAAAAGTACTCTGAATAAACTCTGATGAGAAACTGAACACCTACAGACTTACTTCAAAAAGCTGACAACCACCTGAGGTTGATCACATAACTAGTAATAGAGGTGAAACTTCCAACCCATCTAAAACCATCTTCCACTTTTCTAAACAAGCCTCTAACCTCTGTGGCCAATTCGTAAGTTGTGTGGAACTACCACTGTACTTTGGAAAGGTAACAGCTGGTAAAGAGGTTAACCTTTAACATTCAAGCATACAAAGCTGTACTAAGCAAAACTAAAGAGACTGGGTTATTCTCTTTCTAGATAGAAATGCAAGCTTGTCAGCAAGTTGGAAAGCTGGTGACCAGTGTACTGATTTTGGCTGGGATAGAGTTCATTTTCTTCACAGTAGCTCGTATGGTGCTATGTTTCGGATTTGTGACCAAAACAGTGTTGGTAACACACCCATGTTTTATGTACTGCTGAGCAGTGCTTACACGGAGTCAAGGCCTTTTCTGCTCCTCACACCACCCCACCAGCGAGCAGGCTGGGGGGGGGGCACAAGAAGCTGGGAGGGGACATAGCTGGGACAGCTGACCCCAACTGACCAAAGGGCTGTTCCACACCATATGATGCAGCAATAAAAGCTGCAGAGAAGAAAGAGAAAGAAGGGACATTCAGAGTTATCGCATTTGTCTTTCCAAGTACCCGTTACACGTGCTGGAGCCCTGCTTTCCTAGAGATGGCTGAACACCTGCCTGCCCATGGGAAGGAGTGAAGGAATTCCTTGGTTTGCTTTGCTTGCGCACGCAGCTTTGCTTTACCTATTAAACTGTCTCTATCTCAGCCCATGCGTTTTCACGCATTCACCCTTCCAATTCTCTCCCACATCTCACTGTGGGGGAGTGAGTGAGCGGCTGGGTGGGGCTTGGCTGCCTGCTGGGTTAAATCACAACAACCAGTGAACAGAAGCGCAGTATATGTCAGCATTTCTTCTCTATCACTGTAACTCTTACTATTCACCAGTTATGAAAAATATCATATTTAGGCAAGAAATCTCTACAAAACTGAAGCTTAGTTATGAGAAAATACTCTATTTACTTTCAGTATGACAAAATAATTATAAGGTTTAAATTTTTTTCAGAAGAGAATTACCTTTAAATTCAACAGATATTCACAGGCAGCATAACAAATGCCAATACCTTCTTCAGCGCTGGTACCTCTGCCAAGTTCGTCAATTATGATGAGTGATTTGTCATTAGCATTTTGTACGATGTATGTTATCTAGGAAAATATTTAATGTGTTATCATTCCTATAAATGCCTTTTTAAAAAACCCTAATAGGAATAGTGCTGCTAATAGGAATACTGTGTGTTATTCAGATGAAACTTAACGCTGAAAGTTAAAAAAATCTTGTCAGACCCACAAATTTTGCCTTTTCACAGCTTTCAAACAGCTGTCAATTCTAATCAAGCAAAGACTCATACTACAGCACTCTTTCTCTTTTCCATTGAACATACCACTTTCCTTCGAAATCCTATCAGACCAGGAAAGGGAACTGAGAGGGCTTAGGCTCCTACAAATAATAATTTAAGGTCTAAGAAATAGCAAAACATTGAAACTATTTTCCAACAGAGCACTGATTTTTACTCGTATTGGGATATCTTTTTATCTAAGACATGCCTGGATTTCTGTAGTTTATCATCAAGGTAGCAGATGAAAGCTGAATTTTTGACTACTTTTCAAAGTACACTCTTTCAGTGGAAATATACTAGTACAATTTCAATTAGTTTAACAGTAAAAATGGGCCTTGGACCCTGGATTAGCTCGGTTTAATACCTCTTTCATTTCCTTCATGAATGTTGATGCATTTGTTTCTATATCATCATCCATACCTATTCTGGTAAAAATTTGCTCTGCGATTCGAAAAGAACAATACTCCGCTGGGACATAAGAACCTACAAAACAAGTAAAATACGAGTTTTCTCATATCAGTGTGACAAATGCCAATTTGCCTGAATACGTCAGTGGGGAAAAAAAAAAAAAGAAAAAAAATCAGTTTTACACTTTGTCTTTATGCACTGTAGAGAATGCATCTTAGTCTATACAGTTTCATAAGATTATGTTTTACCATTACTTTATAAGAAAATATTACACAGATACCATAATTATAAGAAGCTTATCAGTAAAGCCTTAAGAAATCATATGCCTGAAGCTGTGTGTCAGTCTAAAGGGATGCAAAAGTGAGAACAAACACTTGGATTAATTTACATTTCTGTAGCCATTGAGTTACTAATCCCAAGGAATTTTAGTTTTCCAAAAACAAGATTATATTGCCTTCATCAGACTTTGAGGCTTTTTAGTTTTATTGAATAGAAAAGAACAGGAAACCTGCCAAAAGACTTTACTGTCTCCTTTATTTATATTAAACTCCTGTTTTTGAGAGCAATTCCTGAAGAACTTGCAGTTGTTGCGGACTGGACACACAAACACATGGTGGACAAATTTTATTCTCCAATGCTAAGAAGTTTCACTTTAGTAGAGTTAGGGTCAGCCTATTAAGGTCTTTCTCCTGTGCTACCAACCTTACCTTTATCTTTAAGGCAAAAATCATGAGGAATTCCTGAGTATAGGGATGAGTCTCCGTTAGACTTTACAAATATTTGCTTTACTTTTATAATTTTAGTGATAGAACCTTGCAGTATTTATTACTACTTTTACTTGAAGTAGCTGATTATTTATCTATTAATTCTACTTGGCTGCAAGCCTGTTTCTCTACATAACTGAGGTATGCTCAAGTTCATCTATTCCTTTTGGATGGCTAACACATACGTAGCCCAACAAGCATACTTCAAGGACACTCGCTATCAATCTAGCATAAGGTGCTAGGTTGGGTTAAGGTGCTCCAAAGAATTGAATCGTAAAACTGTGCTTCTCCTAAAGACAGACTGGGGAGGCTTCCAGATACACAGATGGGGCCCCATAAGTTTCCAATGGCACACCCAAAACCTTGCAGTGGCCTCTGTCAGCAACACAAGAGCTGGTAGGAACAAACGGACTAAAAATTACCTGTTACTATTTAGATAGAATCTTATTCTAGGAGCCAAATCACTCAACTTCATAAATATTTTTAACTAGAAGAGAATAAATGTGCTGCAGCAGATTATTAACACAGTACACTCTTACTCACCAATCTGTGCCATAATTTGACAGAGAGCAATCTGTTTTAGGTATGTTGATTTTCCACTCATATTTGGTCCTGTAATAATGACAAAATTGTTACCCTCTGTCAGATACGTGTTGTTAGACACAGGTTTTTCCATAGCTATCTTTTCAAGAATGGGATGCCATCCCTGCTTGATCGCTAAAGTATCTGTAAATTCTGGACGAACTAAATGAGAAAAAGGACATAAAAAATTGCAGAGTTAGTATGGAAACCTTTACGTTATTAAACTAGTGTGTTTTGAAATAACGCAATTCTTGCAGAGCAGAAGTCAAACTCTGTGGTCCTGATTCCCCGATTTTTACTTTCCTGTAGCGAGCAAGACCAACATGCAGCACTTGGGAAGAATTACCAGCCACTTTCAGGTATAGATTCCGATTGTCATGCAAGTCTTCATGATTTATTACTACAAAAAGAACCCCGTAACTAACACTTCATTTCTAAATTAACATTCTGTGTTTGTGTTCTGTAGTAACTAGGGTTGGACCCCAGTAATAAAGAAAAATGCAAAACTTGAAAAGTAATTAAAACAGAAAACCTGAAAGCCAGTTTCATAGCTACTATATTTTTAATAATTTATTTTTATACTGCTATGAGCATAAAAGTACAGGGGTCATGAACTTTGTTACTACTACATACGTACCTTATTATATAAGCACCGGAAACAAAGAAGTAGCATTCCTTCTATTTTTGTTATATTTTATCATATTGATTATTTGGGTGTATACTATGCCTACACAGATCCATTTGATACTGGGACTACCTGTATGTATTTCTGTCAGAATACAGTTCTTTTCTGAACTTAGTCCGTAAGCCTCCTCTTCATCTACCTCAATGGCAGTACCCCAGGCTAACAAAGAAGCCCTGTTAAATTTGGTGGTCTGTTTAAATGGAGCAGCCTTCAAGAAAGAAGTGCCAAAACAGTTTTTCAGGTTTAAACATTGGGGAACTCTTAATTACCTGGTGTAGGTTTCAGTCATTTAATGATTTAGATGAGAGAGTCAGTGGCAAAGGGGACTGAAAGCTACAAATAAGAGTCTATTTCTTTTCGTGGATACACATTCATGCCTGGCCATGCAAACTGCAGGTGTAGATTTATGGGAGAAACTAAGTGGCTTTGGTCTTACTATTACTGCTGAAGAAAACTTATGCTCCGATTCATTTGGTGGGAAAAGGTTGCGATGCCTCAACCATATCAGTTACTGTTCAGTTACCTATCAATTCATGTGCTACGACTGGAATCATCAGCACATGAGGATTCACAGTCCATACTGCAAAGTAAACTGATCCTGCTCTGAACTGGAAATTACATAGCAGCATCAGTAACGATGAGCTAATACACCTCCTGAGATGGCTTCCAGACCTGATTTAGTATCTACACCGTATTCTACTGTAGGTAAGTATCTCAGGTCAGCATTAATTGAAGACAATGTGTTCATTTGTACATTGCAGAACTGGGCTAGGGAAGCAGGATGAACAATATGCAGGTAAGCACATGATCCTGGATTCCTTAGAAGACTCTACTTCCAAAACTGTCTAAAAGTGCTACACAAATTGAAACAGATAAACAAAGGTAGCCACATATTTTGTTTTATGGTATATACTTAATGTTGATCTGCTTAAATTATCTTGTGCCCTTTCAGAACAGAAGTGTAAACTCAGAATGTTCACAGACTTCGTGCTTTTGAATAGAATATGTTTAAACTGGCTATCTTGAAAAGACTGGCTGTGAAGGCTTACAGCAGCTAAATGGTAGAATGTAATTTCAGTGAATGGAAACAGAAAGAACATCAGCACACCACTGGCAAGAATAGACCAGAGACACTCAGAGCCTACTGAGACTAAAGCCTACTGAGACCCAGAAAAATAAATGATGTGGGCTTAGCAATTGGAGAACCAGACAAAACAGCCTGGATATTCTCCAACAGGAAGGTCTTTATCTGGCCAGTGACAGAATCAAAGAAGAAACTTACCATAATCAGAAAGAGTGCAGGCATGGGCAAATGAAAGCAGCATATCCAGCATTGACACAATGTCAGACAGCTTGTATAGGCAATGAATGTGTTCATAGACCTCGTTCAGTAGTTTACACACTATTCTGAAATAAGACACTGATTTAGTTGTTGCACAGTACATGCTGTCACTTTAGACAACTTAGAGAAATAAAGCAAGTTAATAAAGTTCATACTGCATACATTAGGATGGGAGGTTACTCATAGAATGCAATCATCTCTGCCAGATGCAAGCAAATCTATAAATTTCTTGGAAGCAAATTAAGATCTTATACCGTCATCTTGGATCAAATTCTGCTATCAGACACAAGACACACAGCTCAAATACTAACAGCTCATAAGAAAGCTTCACAAAGAGAATGACCTAAAATATAGCTATGGAATCAACTGTGTTTTATTAACACGTCAAATGCGACTAATTCCTTTAGGCCTTCATGTTACTAAAAAACCCCACGTGGTTTCTAGAAAGAATTTCCATAAAATTGACATGCAACATTACACATAGTAAGTCTTCTGAAATAGACAGCAGAGCAACATGATATGCAGCAAGGACAAAATACAGAAATAGACAGTTCTACTGTAAATGCAAGGAACTGATTAAAAGCGACAATTCTATATTACAAAACTAATGCATTAATTGTGTCATTTTGTGTAGTTAATTCACCCATAAAAATTTAATAAATATCATGGCCACCCTTATTAATAAATGCCTATATATTTGTAATCACGTTTAATACAATACACACTTTGTGGGGTTTTTTTGTCTCAGGAAGTACACTTGATCGGTGTCGCTTCGGATTATTTCTGTAAGTAGCCATAACTTAACAGAAAAATAGTTTTAGGAAAACGTGTAATTAGCTGTTAATTGGACAAAATAAACGTAGTTAGCAAATATCAAATAGTTTTAAATGGTCTTACAAGTAGGTCATGTGATATATTTCTCTCAGGGACTCCTGACACCTTTCATTCATTTTTATTAAATCTGCTGAAGTGAAGCTATATGTGTTTTTCATTTTAGTGATCTAGAGGGAATTCAAACCAACAATAAGATCTTGCCATATTATCAGAAACAAAAATAGTTTCTAAAAAGCAAACTGGGAACAATATGGGGGGGGGGGGGGGGGGAAGGGGGAGCGGAAAAAACAATGCCTGGTTTCATTTTTCCCATATAAATTTTTATGAAAAACCCATATAAGAGAATGCAGTTATCAGCAAGATATACAACTTCACATTTACACACAACATAATTGCATGTAATTGTACATTTCTGACTATATTAACTAGAAATATGGCAGTTATAAAAACATACCCATTATATCTTCATTTACTTCTAGATATTTTCACTGAAATTATTTTAATTGTTGCTTAAATTACTGTCTAATGTGTATTTTATTAATGTATCATACATTTTATATACATTAAGTATACAAACATATTATGAACATATCTAGTACAGATACCTTTGTAAATTCAGAAGGAAGCTGGCCATTGGGTAATGTTGAACAATCAACATTCATCTGGATAAAAAATCCACGAGCAGAGCTGAAACTTGTTTTCATTGGTAGGTTGTACTTTTCTGCAAGTTGTGTTATCATACCTACATACCACAAATAAAGATGTGATCCAAATTACATACATTCATGTGCATACACACACACGTTTGTGTTGGTACAAAGATGCACACTGTTAATGGGATTTATAGGCATGGAATGTGTCAGGTAAGTGACATGACAAAAGGCCTTAGAGGTGGGTCTCCAGGGAGTTATTTAAGTAACGTATTTATGTAACAAATCTAGCTGCATAAAGCTATTGGCAAAAAATTCCAGTGGAAAATCAGATAAATTCATGCATTTGACCAACTCCCAGGTGTGCCTAACCATAGAAAGGAAAGTTTGCTCACTTAGCATCCGTGTCTAATCAGTAGACAGAGTATGAACTGTAGACTAGGGACTCTCAGTTTTTAACCAGTTCATGATTCTAAGCCATCTGCCTTCCCCAGACTGAGGGTAATGCTTTACATTTGTAATCCCCCCCTTACATCCATCTCATTCCTAGCTGAAGAGATACTGTATGTGGGAAACTGTTAGATGATAGAAGAATACGCACTGTTAAATCATGGGAATTCTGAATACTGCAAAGAGGGTAATAGTGTGGTACTCCTGCCAGAAGAAAGGATGGAGCTACTTAGTGGAGTTTCCCTGCTGCTCATGGCTCTAAGCTTGCCCACTCTCATGTTTCAACCATTCACAATGTAGACTAGCAACTTAGGACATTCTGGGTATAGAATCGTAGAATGGTTTGAGTTGGAAGGGAACTTTTGGGTTCGAAGGGTCCAACCTGACCTTGAACACTTCCAGTGATGGGGCATCCACAACTTCTCTGGGAAACCCGTTCCAGCATCTCATCACCCTCATCGTAAAAACTTTCTCCCTTATGTCCAACCTAAACCTACCCTCTTTCAGTTTAAAACCATTGCCTCTTGTCCTGTCACTACAGGCCTTGGTAAAAAAAAAAAAAAAAAAAAAGAAAAAAAAGGTCTTTCTCCCTCCTTCTTACAAGCTCCCTTTACATATTGAAAGGCTCCCCTGGAGCCTTCTCTTCTCCAGGCTGAACAACCTCAACTCTCAGCCTTTCTTCACAGGAGAGGTGTTCCAGACCTCTGACAAGTTCTGTGGCCCTCCTCTGGACCCGCTCCAACAGGTCCATGTCTTTCTTGTGCTGGGGACACCAGAGCTGGACGCAGTACTCCAGGTGGGGTCTCACTAGAGCAGAATAGAGGGGAAGAATCACTTCCTTCGACCTGCTGGCCACACTTCTTTTTATGTATGCCAGGATACAACTGGCTTTCTGGGCCATGAGTGCACATTGCTGGCTCACATACAATTTTTTGTCCACCAGTATCCCCAAGACCTTCTCTGCAATCCATTCATCCCCCAGCCTATATTGATACTGGGTGCTGCCCTGACCTAGGTGCAGGACCTTGCACTTGGCCTTGTTGGACTTCAAGGGGTTCGCACAGGCCCGCTCCTCAAGCCTGTCGTGGTTCCTCTGGATGGCATCCCTTCCCTCTAGCAAATCAACTGCACTCCTCAGCCTGTTGTTTTCTGCAAACCTGGTGAGGGTGCACTCGATCCCACTGTCTCTGTAATTGATGAAGATATTAAATAGTACTGGTCCTAGTATGGACCCTTGAGGCACACCACTCATTACTGGTTTCCACTTGGACATTGAGCCATTGACTGCAACTCTTTGGATGCGGCCATCCATCTCATATCCACCTCTCATTCCTTAGTCCATCCGTCAAACCCACCTCTCTCCAACTGAGCAACAAGGATATTACGGAGGATCATATCAAGGGCCTTAGAGAAGTCCAGGTACACGACAACAGTATTTCAGCCTTGGAGTCACTTACGAGTTTAATCCAGTAAAGAGGAAAAGAGAGAAGAATTCCCTTCTGCAAGCATGGGGGCTACAGGGAAAACAGGCGAGGGGAACACATCTGTTCACACATTCTGGAATCCTAGCAGCTACCAAATTTTGGAAGGTTTAGGAAATAAAAAACAATAGCATCTGTACTTTTCACTGTGTATGACGTAGAATGTAAGACTAGAAGGAAACAGGAAGCTCACAACATATGATAGATACTAAAGTTTCTGATGCTCTTTTAAGTTTCCAATTATATAGTAAATGAAGAAGATGGTCCTTTAGCTAGATATCAACATTTTATACTAAAAAAAGGAGATTAATTCCAGAAAGTAATTTTTTTTCTTCTATTTTGACTTAATGATAAATAGGAAGGTTACTAAAGCACAGTAACAGACATTATGCTAAAATTCCTTTTGTTCGTATTTTCCAACTCTTAATATCTTGGCTAAGAAGTAGCTCACAGATAGATCAAGACTGCTTAAAATATAAAGAACAAAGAACTCAGACATTTTAATTCAAGAAGCTAAAACAAAGACTTACATGTTTTATGCAGAATGTTTTAACTGGAATAATTCTGTTACATTAACTTTTTTGTACTTTTAGAGGATAAGGAAGAAGAGTTTTAAATATAGGAATCTATAATTGTTCAAATTCATTAAAATAAAACTGAGTTTTTATCTACAAAAGGAGAATCTCAATATGTATCTCAAAAGTGCTTCAGTTACTTATCAATGACAATCAGTTTATACTAATACTAAATACTTTTTACATATGAGAAGGTTATAATACATATGATTACATGGCTTCTACATGCCAGGTGCAATGTACTTTGAACTCCAAATAAATAAATATCCTGGTTTAGAAATACCTGCTATGTCATCAACAATTTCTGTGTATGTTCTACGAGCTATGTCAAGGAATTCATTGATGTTAGGCTTAACAGCATAGCATTTCTGGGTCCTCATACTCAGACATCCTTTTGTGTACCTTGTATCATCATTAATTACAGTTGTAATCTTTTCAAGTATAATTCCAAATCTGCAATATTAGTTGTATTGCTAATTAGTTACATAATACTTAACAATTCTTTGCAATATTGTTCCAAAACTACAAATAAGAGTATTACAAATAACTGAAGCAAATTATCTACTGTTAAATCCAAACACTAAATTTCACGTCTATTTTCGCCTCAAATATGACTATACCCAAGTCTGACCAAAGGTATCATTCAAATCTTTGGGAGATACAAATTATTTCTCAAATATACAGGCAACAGTTGATTTTTGCATTATTATGGGGACTCTAGGAAACCACTACTGCTGCCTTTTCAGAATTATTTCTAATGGAATGCAGTTCATCAGCAATTGCAGTGTCATAGCTAACTTTCTGGTTTGCCTTTTTCCCCCCTGTATTTGTTTGTTAGTTGAAAATTAGAATTTTTGACAATTAAAATCAGCCTTTAGGCAAAAGAATTGAGCTATACCTGTAACTACAAATAAGCAAAGACGCAAGATCTTTAATCTTACAGACATTCTTAAGAAAGATGAGTTTCTAACATACTAGCTAAAGTATTATGATAAATACCTTGTGTCGTCAAGAGAATTGTAATAAGCCTTTAGGAGTGGTGTGTTACAGCTTCTTAAAGCAGCCTGTTGAAGATTAAAATACGGACATGAACAGTTACTTCTTTTTGTAGCCCTTTTAAAGGACTGAAAGTTCTTAGATCCACTAAGGCTTATTAGCAGTTGCATAAGCAGCTTACGGAATCTGAGCAGGAGTTTCAGTTAAATGTTTGTTATAAAATCAGTTATTCAGGTAATGGTAGGAATCCAGTTCTTAAGAGTATTAGACTCAAATGCATATTTTCAATTGGCTTAAAATCCACAGTCTATGTTGGCAGTATTGTGTTCTGCAAAATATAATTTTTTTTTTTTTTTTTTTTTTGACTCAATGATCCTTATCGGTCCCTGCCAACTTCAGATATTCCATTCTATATTCTATGAAATTTAACAAACTGCACTGTATAAAAATAAGGACAAAACAGTCTGTACTTTATTAAAAAACAAAAAAAAATGACAGAGACAGCTTACTTTTAGCGGCTCCACGAGTTCTAGAGTATGCTTCAGATAGATTAAATTAGTTATTTTCGATTCAGCAGTTTTAACCTGTTGAAAAAGTTTACAAATATTGGAAGTGTTTGTATGTCTGCCTGTTTAAAAAAGTACTTAAAAACTAGCAGAACTCATGCTGTTAACTGTAACAGGTTTATACTTTCAATGAAAATTGCTAAAATACTTTATAAGCTCACTCTGTCAACTCGATGCATAACTGCGTAAAAAAAGGTTTACCTAAATTTTACATTGCCTACTGTGATAGTTTGCCCATCAGTAGCTCATATTTTCATATGTCTGCACTGATGATTGACTCTCAGAACACCCTGCTAACCCAAGCCATGAAAACTTCTTTTAGTCTTCTATGTATACATAGCTCTATACAAGCTCTACATAGCTTGTAGACTCTTTCAAAGCAAATGTGTATTTGCATCGTAATTAAGAAGCATAGCCCTTTTCATAAATGCTGTTAAACATAACATAACCCAACTTGGTTGACTTATCTTTGGTTAATATATTTATATCCTTAAACACCTGTCCATGTAACTAAAAAAAAAAAAAAATCCAATAAATGTTTAAAAATTTTGTTTACAATAATGACTGCTCTTCAAAATGTTTTGTCCACATACACATTCTAGCTTGTTCTGTATGCCCCATTAACATTTATGATAAAGAATTTTGCTGCTGATATTAGGGCATAGCATATGTACTGCATAGCACACGCAACACATATGCACTGTGTGAGAAGATTTTAAGAAACCAACAGAGATAAGCACATTGTTTGGTTCTGAAGAAAATCTAGTGCCAGTTTTCAACATGACCACAGAAGTATGACCCCATGTGAAATCTTCTCATTCGTATATAACAACTCTTTACTCTTGTGTAGAGGGCATCTCTTGCCTTATCTTACCTTCTATATAGTTGTTTTCTGTAAAAGATAGGACTAAACAATGCTACATGTATGAACGGAAGAATCATAATCTGCAAATAAAGATGAGGTCTAAGTCCCATGATGGAATTGGACATCAAAAGGAGAGATATGGTCATACGTGAAGAGTTGGTATTTCATAATAGAATGTACCCTTGCTAATATAGTTCTATAGGAACTTTAACTTAACTGGTGTTAAAAGTGGATCTTTATACATGCTGCACTTTAGGGTCAAAGGGAGAAAATGAACTACTACAACCATAGTCGATAGCTCTCCTATATAATGTTACTTCTTCACGATTCATTAATGACTAAAATGCAAGCCTATCCTTTACTGCATCTGAAATTAATGTGTCCACAGTCCCTCTGATACGTAAAGCATGACAATTCACAGAAGCGGTTGACTTCGGTTTTGTGCTAGAGACTTAAGTCCTACAGATTTAAGTGCTATGTCAGTGGATCAGCCCTAGTTTAACTTTTTTATTTCCTGGAAATTCATTTACACCAAAAATACTGGTACCTTCTCCCTGTGAGAGAAGGAATCAATCTGTCACACGCCTGGAACTTCATCTGGCACAGAATCCACTGAATTTGTTCTTCAGACAGGTGACCAAGTAATCCAGAGCAGGTGGTCCTCATTTCCACCAAAAGTTGGATGTTGATCCAACTTCTAAGGATCCTTCATGATTGACACAAGAGGGTCTTTTAAGGAAATCTGGATTTCCTTATCAATACAATATAAAATACAGTTTATCTGTATTTAAGCACAGCTGAGCAAAGTCAGAGTGCTTCCTAAGAACTTTTTTCAAAATATTTTTTCAGGCAATAAAGACTAATTTCTATTGATTTGTATTACATGAAAACTAAGAAATTATTTAATTTCTAGTAGGAAAGATGCTTAATTTTCTTTAGACTATCAAAAATTGTATTAACCTCCAAAAATAAGAGAGTAAATTTCTGTTATATGCTTTTTTCTTTTATGCTGATGTGAAGAAAATTTCTCTCTCATCCTAGTACTGTCAAATACGACGTACACTTATGAAGAATAAAGGTGGGGAGTGATGAAAAAGTAAACATTTTTGGAAGTCAATTTGCATAAGTTAAGATGAATGTGATATTGAAGCAAACCCAAATTTTTCTAACATTCTCCTATGAGAATCTGCTGTAAAATAAGATATACTCTCAATCTCTGATAACATTATTCCATGTCTTTTTAAGGTGCAGTCTTTTTCTTATCGTATCATGCATATTTATAGATATCACATTTATATATTGCATGTTATAGCCAGATAACTGATCATCTAAGGCATGTTTTGAAACCTACTGTATCCTGCTTTGGAATTTGTACCAAAACTGAAAGTAGTTGTTCTGTATCCAGGAATTTTGAGATAACTGTAAAACAAAAGTAAACAGATCAGAAATTGAACTGAAATTGTAATAAGATCTATTTTTTAAAAATGTACACGATTGCTTAGTGACACGATTGCTTAGCGATACTTATGCTAATCTTTTTCTTCCATTCTGTCTTCAAAAATTATTTACCAGGGAAAAATAAACCAGGTTAAAAATAACTGCCATCTAAATTATTGTGTCGTAACTATACTTACTATACCTAAGCATGCAGTGATTATTGTACAGGTGGACATATACCAATTCAGCAATATTCTTTTTGTTAGATTGAATCATATTTCTCTTGTGGTAAAGGTTAAGATTACATGATCCAGCTTCAGGTGGACTAACTCATACTCTGATATTGTTGGGTTGGTTTTTTTTTATTTGTGTGGACCACTATGTTTTATGAAGCAACGGAAAAAAATATGCATACACAACAAGTATTACATCAGCAATGTCTTTATTTGTTTTTAATGTATACACTACGTATACTTGTACACTTCCAACATAGTGCATATCTAGCCATAGAGGTAGAGAGACAAACTCAAATTCTTCGAAAAAGCTATTGGCTCACTGACTTCTATCCACTTTATCAGAGAAACTCACTTGTCTTAGCAAAATACTTGAGAAAAATATGACTATCATAATAAAGATTACTTAAAAAAATTGTGTCCACTATATGCGTCACCTGACAAATAATTAAAAAAAAAACTTTTCAAACATATTGAGTCACACTGCATACTTTCATAGATTAGAAAAAATGTTTAAAAAGAAATATAATACTATGTATTAAATGTAATAAAATGTATTAAAAAATAAACTACTACCTGCTTGAAGACCAAAAAAGAGCTCCTCATCCTGGAGTAATTCCTGAACACAGTCCAGTCTCATGTTAATTGTTTCAGCATCAACCAGTGGCTCCAGGATATTGGACCTAAGTCTTCGACTTCCACCTGGAGTTTTAGTGTAATTTAGGACACCAAAAAGCGTGTGACCATTCCTTTGAAAACAAAATACATGGGAAGAATACACTCACAAAAATAAAGATGGTAAATGTCAAGTGACGTTTTCAGGTAACAGTATCCTACAAATTTGAGGCATGCTTTTGGGATGCTTAGCACCTCCCTATTTGCCATGTATATTATATGAACTACAGCAGTTTAGGAAGTCAGGTAATTTAATGTAATTTAATATAATATTAGCCTTCATTATATCATTTTCCAAAGTACAGAAATACATTTGTACTCAGTATTTTCCTCATGTTTTGTAGTGGTATTCCATTCCTACTGCAGTGGTGTAGTTCACATTTTTCTTCTCAATTGAACTAATTAAAAACAAACTAACCCTACAAACAAACTAACCCTACAAAAGGAGACAAATTATAATCTGAGATCAAATACTAATCAGAACATTTTCATTAAAATACATTTCTGAAAATGATTTAAAATACTTAGGAGTCCAACAGAGAAATAAGCTTTGATTTAATTTTTTTAAAGAACTGACTTACAGTCAATACAGGAGCCGAATAACATACTTATTATTTATAAATATTATTTTCACGTTCATGGCTTTTACATGTTACACATCCCAGGGTCTCACACTTAAGGGTTGATTGTATCTATTTAAAATAAACAGCCTATAGTATTTACATCTAGTACATACCTAAACAGTTTTAGAAATCTGAAACCTTCAATGCTGTTGGCTTGAAAGAAAGCCAATGAAAACACTGGGGCCATATCAACATATTGATTGAAAACAGAACTTGAGTAGGAAGAAATCTGATACAAGTATACAAAACAAACAGCATAAAGATGGATAGATAGTACAGAAACTCCTGAGATACCGTGGTATAAAAGAACAAAGCCAAGAGAATTAAAAAAGAGGGAAATTCAAAACCAGTTTTATTAAGGACATATTTACCATAAGATGCAACTCATGACAACACTTAGGAGAACTCTACATTTGGGATAGTACCCACACTGCCTACCTTTAAGCAACTGAGGGCTCATTTCCCTATACAGTAAATGAAGAGAGACAGGCCCCTCCAGAATTAATACTGGCACAAGAACTTGATTTAGGTGTTTCTGGTGTGTGCCTGTATTATTAACTTTCACCTGTTAACATCTGATACAAAGATATCTAACCAGGCTTTAGGTATAAGAGCTATGTAATGGAAATAGCTATGTGTGGCTCGATTCAAACTTGCCACTGGGTCAGCCAAAATTCTGCAGCAATAATGGGGGGGTGGGGGGGTATAGCGCGAGCGCGCACCTTAAAGCAGTTTACTGTTGCTCAGTTCCTCCTAAGACCTCCTTCCTCTCAAAACCATCTGTGGAATTAGGAGCAGCTTTCAGAGACATATCGCTCGAAGGGTACCAATCTTAGAGTGGCCGGCTCCTGCAGTTACATATGAAGCAACGGAGCAAACAAGAAGGAACTGGAGGCAGAGCATGACAGATGAACAGAAAGAAACTGTAGTTACCTCCCACTTCTGAAAAACAGATCTGTGTACTCTGCGATCCCCACAAAAATGTATAAAAAGAGAAAAGAAAAAAGAGCAGCAGCAGAAGGGTAAGGATGACTGATCTAGTCAAAGATGTCCCAGCCCACAGCAGGAAGGCTGGAACTAGCTGATCTTTAAACGTCCCTTCCAATCCAAGCCATTCTATGACACCTCTCCAAGTGGAAAGCTTTTACGAGTAATACTTGGAGAGTGAGGAATCTTCAGGCTCCCCTTTTTATATCAGGGTGATGAGTGGACTTTTAAACAGAGGTGAATCTCAGAACTTGGCAGGCAGCAAAGTGCAAGTTCCAACTCTTTCTCTTTCTAACCAGAAGCCTAACAGTCGAGAAGGTAAGCCTTGCAGCTGCTTCTACCTAGAAGACAAGTAACTCCTGATGAAGGAAGTGCTCCAAGCATTGTTCTCATCGTGGAGAACTACCATGCAATCAAGTACCACATTGCACGTGACCATCGTTATAGAAATTACTTTCTTTGCCACTATTCCTTAGAGCTAAAGGAAAACAAAACAACTTTTCAAGCCTGGAGTGTTTATCTTGTGTAAAATGAATAAAACCTAGGCATTTTAATCCAACGTAAGCAACTTCTTGTGGAAATGTTGCCTCTTTCATTTCACAATCTGTGAAATTTTGCATCAACATAATTTATAAGGTTGAATAAAATATAGACATCAATGTAAAGATGACTATGTATCATCTCTTCCCGCAAGTCACTTGTAGGATTTCCTATGCTAGAAATTTCATGCTGAATTGTAATGCATTTCACTGTCCAAATATTTTTTTAAAAGCTCTGAATGGTATATAAATTCTGTCATACAGAAATAAATATAATGGTCAGCTCTTTGACACAAACGTCAAGGAAACTTGGTGAAATACAACTTTATAAAAGTGCAATTTGAAAACTCAAATATTCTTACCGAGAATCTCTGTTATTAATTACTAGTTCAAGATTTTGCGCTGATGAGGAATCTATCATAGCTGTTTTCTCACTCCCCTGGAAACGCACTTTGAGTGATTTAGGAGCATAAACTGAATTTTGAATAAATTCAACATATTTTAGCAAAGCTGCAGCAGCTGCAAGACAGTAGTACCTTGGAAAGAAACAATCTTTAATGAATGTTGAATAGCGCTACTTAAATACCACAAAACCAAGCGGTGCACTACAGAAATCACATTCACACTTCTGCCTGACAACTACTGGGATTGGTAGTGTTGTAGTAGCACTGAAAAAGCAGTATGTTTTAAGCATGCGCTAACCTATGTATAGTGCACATATATGCATGTAAATTAAATATTCATGAATGTTTGAGTCTCTGTATGCTTGACACCCCACACTATATAGCCGGTATTGTGAACATACATATTTCAGTAGTTACAAGTGACCTGAAATTAAGACCCAGGTCACCAAGTATCACTACTTAAAATTGTTGGTACAAGGGAAACGTTTGCTGAGGCCAGAAAGAAAGGCAATCAAAGTTATTCAGCTGTATCTTTAAGGAAAGAATGAAAAGGAGAAAGTGGAAACCTGTGAAAACAACAAGAAAAAAAATCTGTAATGGGCTTTCTATTTAAGTTTCTAGATATATCAGAAACACTGGAGGGCAAAATAAAAGAACAGCTCTGTTATGATTTTCTAACTTTTGCAACAAGCAACACACTTGTGTACTAAGTATGTAAAAAGCTGTTAAAAACTTATATGGTCACAGTATGCTTTTTCCTTATTCAAACATACTTTGATTGAACCTCCATGAAAATGGTGCTGAATTCAGACGCACACAATTGTTCTATGTATTCCAAACCCTTTGTTTCATTGAAGTATTTTCTTTGGACAGTTGTAAAAGTCACATTCTGTGAAGATGGGGGGAAAAGCAAATAGTTTAAAAAGTTACAGAGAATTTTTCATCAGACAGAGTTTTCTATTTTTCAAGTGATATGTGTTTCCAATAAAATCTATCAACTGATTCAGCAATCTGTCTTTGTAGAAGTATTCATTCTAGCTTATCAGCACAAGCGAGCCATGCTACTATCACTCATCTTTCCTTCTCTCTGGTAGCAAGTACATATAAAAAGGCTCATACTACTGTTTTGAGCAAATTAACATAGCTGCCTTCTTGGATATTGCTTTTCCTCTCAAGAACTAGCTACTGCAAATTTTGAGTTTAACCTGGATTTGGTTAAAATTAACAACTTTTTGGGAAGAGTTATTTTCATGCTAGCATTGATGCTCACATTCAAACTGTAGTTTTCCTTTGCCAACGTTTAAGCCTAAGGGATCATTGTCAAACCTTCAATGGTAAACAGCAAATAAAGATACGCAGGTCAACGTAACTGAAAGTGTGCGATGCGCGAGTGATTTACACAAGAAAAAGAGGAGAGAAGTCAGAAAGTAGAAGACTCATGAAGCAGCCATCAGCAGTGTAGACATGGAAGCAATTCAAGTAGTAATTAATACAGTTTTTTAAAAGTTCTGAGGCTTTAATACTCATAAATTACATACACTCGTTCATCTCACCCTCTTTTGCCCTGCCAGTGCTTTTTCCTATTCTGTGATACATTGGGCCCATCTACTTATCAGGTTGAGAGAACAAAGAAGGAGCAAAGGAAAATGCTTGATTTTTTCATCTCTGAATCTTCCCCAGGTTCAATATTGCTCAAATTACCTCAACGCCACAAATTCAAAACTTTCGGCTTTAATCAGTAATATACCTATCTCTGCAATCGTCAGGATGAGAACTTGCAGCATTGGAGCTGCAGTTAGATTATTCTTTACCATGGTAAAAGTAGGCCCAAAAATCATAGAAAACACAAAATCTGACTGCATTTAAGGTTTTAGAAGTAGTGGAAAACTCTCAAATCAACAATCATATAAAAGTGATCAACAAGAACTCTAAAATATGGAATGAAATTTAAGAGCTCACCTTGAAATGTTCTGTTATCAGACTGAACAATTTTGTTGTGTTCCCTGCATCACAAGCAGTGTTTGACATTATTATTTCTAGTGGTGTTAAAATCTTCAGTTTAGTAATAACCTGAACAAAAAAAATTAAAATAATTCAATAAAAATCCATATATAATCAAAAATATTTTTACATGATAATGAACCAGCAATAAAGAATTACATAATCCTTATATTTTAAAATGACAGTTCCAGTCTTGTAAATAAAGACCAAACTTTCTAACTTCTACACTGAGTCAAATTTATCTGTATCTATAGATGCAGATATATAAATATACATGAAACTAAATTTAAATAAAAAAAAAAGAGGTATCTATCCCCTGATATTTAAACAAACATGCTTATCGTCAAAGAAAGAGATAAATATCCAAAACTATATTTCATTACTATGATGGGAGAAGGACTTATTCTCAACAGATGGCAGCTTTCTGAGCTTGCAGCTGAAAAGTTAATGGTGCTCTGAAAGATGAAGAAATGCAACAGGTCTGAATATTAATAATCTTTTGATTGAGACTTGTTTTAGACTTTGTTCTAACCTCCTCTTATAACATTTATCTCAGTCTTACCTTTTTCAGTATGGCTCAAAATGCGCATATTTAAACCAGATTTGCTTTGATTATGTTATACACACCTGCTGTAGGGACGTAAAGTACGCTATATGCTTTTCTATTTGTTTATAGTATAAGAAAGGACAAATATCATTATGCATTTCTATTCCGTTTATATCATCATCCACAAATTCTCAAGGGAGAAACATGAAAAAACAGACTATATTTTAAGCACTTAGAAGTTATGACACGAAAGAAGGGATAAATAACAATGGAAAGGTGAACAAGCATAAAAAAATACACAAAATAAATCATCTAAGGGTATTGGGGGGTGGGAGGGAGAGCTGTCACTGCCCGTCATATCTGATAATTATTAGGAATTTTTTTACAGAGGCATCACAGTAAAAGAAAACTTGGGGAACTTAAAGAATACAAGAAAACTTTACTGAATTAATTTACAGAATATTAATAAAAGGGTGCACAAGAAAAAGAAAATACAATAAGCTTGATATCAATCACTAGCAAAACACGGATAGTGACACTGTAAGAAAACAGCTGATCAGCAGATAGACAGTAAGACATCAAGAGAAGAAACTAGGCCATGTAGTGCATTTGGGAAAAAGTAGTTGTATACTAGCAGCTCTCTTTTTTTTTTTTTTTTTTTTTTTGACTGGATGGCCAATACAGTATCAGGTATACCCACAGAACAGAGAACTCGGTAATCTGAACGGGAAATTAGGAAGATATGTGTACGGATAAAAATGCCATCTTTTAGAATGGTAAGGGAGGGAAATACTGAGCAATCTGGCCATGACCTGACAGGCGGTTACAGAAGACGTAAAGTTATCAAGTTACAAGCCTGAGTAACAGAAGTCTCTTATGTTATCAGAATGTAAAGACAAAGTATGAAAGGCTTAACAGAAGTAACTGTATTTTATCATTAAAATCAAAACAAAACCAGAAGTAAAGGGGTGGGGTAGGAATTTGGGCAGCTAAAATACTTCTCCATTTGAGAAAGATAAATTTCATGGGACAGTAATACAGTTCTTAGCCCTGTCACAGTAAAACAGGGGAGACTCTGGACTATAAACACAGCTACTGCTTGCTAAAAAGAAAGCCTTTTACTCTTAGAAGTAAATGTACTCTTTATGAAACCACTAAAATTAGTAAACAATTTCCATAAAAAGAATCTGAAGTTTCCTTGCAGAATTCTAGTCTTATCATTCTTTTGATTACATGGGACTTTTTTTTTCCAGGTACAAGCAAATCAATTTTTCACTTTCAAACCTTTAAGTGAATTGTTATTTAAGTTGCCACATCATCATGTGAATGTCTACATTTTCTCATGCACCCACATTTTCAAGGTGCACATCTCATTTTGATTTTTAGTACCGTGTATTACAGAAGTATTTCTGTAGCTGCTAGGTTCAATATGTACTTATGTGTGTTAAGACCAGGATAAGCTTTAAAAGCACTAATGATTAAAAAAAAAAAAAAAAAAAAAAGGACATTATACAACATATATTTTAGTAAATAGATTTGATAGCTGTTTATATTCTGAGTCCTATCTACTTATTCTCCTAATTAAATTTAGTTTTCATTTCTTTGAATATTGTAAAGATGCTACAAGCCACGTTATTTTCTAGCACGCTTAACTACAACAAAACCATTAAATAAGATGTTTCATTAATGCTGGTGTTGCATAAACCAGAGAGATTACTCTCCAAATTAACGTAGACCATGCAGTGCTGGTAGGCAGAACACTTGGCCGTAAATTGAGTGAATTTCATTTCGACCTAACTGAGAAGGAATATTTATGCAACCATACAAAGCCAGCCCCACAGCTACCCTACCCCCCCCCGCCCACACACACATTTCTGCAGTTCTGCTCTCAAATTTGTTTTGCCTGATGAAAAATATTGACAAGTTCTACTACCATGTATTGCCCAGTGCTCTTCAAAACAAAGCATCTCACTCCCACATAGTTCAAACACACTATTTTTTGCAGAAAGGCTACTTTTCTTTTGCAAAACATTCTTTCCTCTTTATCTAAAATCTGAGACACAGTAAAGAAAACTGCAGTCCTTTCAACATTGCACATTTTCTAGAACTTCTTACTTTCACTTTTGAGAATTTTCTTCTACAAACTAAAAATTTAATTTCCCATTAGTCATAAGCTTTTTTAAGAAAGAAAGTCACAATAATTAGCCTGTAAGGCACACAGCAATTAAGTATGCAACAATACCTTGGCGTAAGTTGTATTGTCTGCAAATTGTGATAATATCACCTCAGGATTTTTTAAGTCAATACTGGCCATTCCTACTTCACCTCTGGCGAGGCCTCTTCCTTCTACTACAGCTACAATAACCGATGCAACAGTATGAGCAGAGACTGCAGATGACGATGTAACTGTAAAACAGTTGCATATATTCAGTTACGAGCCACTACTTTACATTCACAGAATCATACTTTGACATTCCAAGTGAAATGTGTGTTTACATTCCCATATCCACAGAAAGCCCTTTCAATCTACGAAACTTAGTTAAAAATTCAAAATCCTGGTTGTTGAACTCCTTACTTGCCATACCACACAGACAAGGCACACGTTCCGAAGTATGAACATCATACTCTTACATTAAAAGACTGAGTGAATACATTCATTTAAGATTGTCAGAACTAATCGCATTTCTGTAGCAAGTGAAAACACAGTTTCTGAGTCACTGTCTCTGTACTAAACAAACAAGATGTTTCGTACATGCCAAAAGGCATGGCTATTATTAAACATTTGCCATTTAAAATGCAAAACAATGCATAGCTATTACCGCTAGTTAAAAATCACATGTTAATTGCAGAGAGATACTGTAAGCTAATATTCCACTAAAAGCACAACTCTGATCGAGGTGGCTCAGATCTCGTCAAGTTAGGGGAAACAAATGTCTTTGATATATAGAGACATTTATGTTTCATCTGATTTTACACTAAACTTTAATATTAAACTATTCTAAAATACATACATCTACTGTACGCTTGAGACCCAATAACTTGATTTTCATTTTGGTGGGTTTTTTTAAAACACATTTTTAGTATCTTAAAATTGGTTTGGCTTAAGTTTTCCCAAATATCATCACAAACTCAACTAATCTCATCTCCTTCTTCAAATATCCAGCTACCTCTCTGAGACACCCCTTACAAAGATTAAGTGTGAAAATTAAAATTACAGCTCCTTAACACCTAATGTCTTCCTTTCTGAAGACCCTAAACCTCATTTTCTTATCTAGTCTCTTTCTTTTCCCATGTAGATAAAACCACCAACCCAGCTGCTCTAGCAATTTGCCCAACATAACATAGCAAATCTACTTCGGGATTGTACTACAGGCCTACAATAAACCTGATGTTTTATACCTTTAGGTATAATTCCTAATCTCATGTCATTCAGATCCAAATAGCTAATTTCAAAATTGCCGCTATTTTGTGTTCCTATGGTTTGTTGCAGGATAGTTGACCAGAGACAAATTTCGACACATTCCTTCATCTCATTCCTCCCACACCACTTCATACAGTACTGAACTTTAAATAGCAGAGAGTTAAAAACCAACTCTCTTCTAGCACTACTGCTTTGGTGCCTAAAACGTAAGCTGTGAGCCAATAAGAAGGATAGTCTCAGAGATGAGGTATCGTCTGCCGTCAGAATTGGGGGGATAAGAAGTTGGACAAAATGAACTGACCCTCCCACTTCTCCCCAGCTTCCCTCCATCACAGATCTGTGCAACAGTATGTCTTAACCAACAGTAATAGAGTCCCCACACACCAAATTATGCTCCACTATTTAAGCAGCACTGCTCTTAAGTGCTAAGTTACAGTACTTCCTAAATATGACATTTAACTAACGGGGTGATGCCATTTTAATTTGGTGTACTGAACTTTTAATCTATGAAAGACCAAAAATATGTCTACAGCGCTTCTTTTACTATCTCAGCTAATTTTTGTTTCATGTTTGCAAAATGGTGTTACATGCTTCCAAATTCTACTGGGGAAGCTACTAATGACTTTTTGTTTGGAAATCTGCGACCAAAGATTGTGAGGCTGTGCTATTCAAATGAGCAAACGTGTAACTTACTGAGCAATACCGAAGTAATTACCACCCTATGAAAAGCAGCTGCTACATACACTTTGGTGTAACTTCAGACAAACTGGAAAAACCCTTCATGATCTCAATCTTCTCAACTTTCAGCTGAAAGCCAAACTAAACCTTACAATAGCTGAATTGAACAGATTCTTCACTTAATCCTTCTTGATTTCACTTAAATGTTCAGAAGAGATGTCACTATTAAATAACCATTAAGTCTAAAGTATTCAAAATAAGAAAAATACTTGCATAATACAAGGCATGCCCCATTCACACTTTCAAAAACATCTAAACAGTATTGGATTTTGCTGGCACAGACATATTTACTGATCTGAAACACCAATAAACTCTACCTGCTTTGTAGCAATTATTTACATTCTTTTCCACCACTACCTTCCCTTGTTCTTCACAGAATTTGCTCTCAAATAGGAATGGAGTAAGAGTATTCTCAAAACAGAACGATCCTGCTGAGAAGGCATAATACACCAAACCTGCCATTTTCTTCTGAGTAAGCTCAATTTGCACCCCAAGAATCAAAACTAATCCTACGAGGAATCTGGAAGGGCAAGATCAGAATAAGAGTTTATCGAAGAACTTAAGATTAAAAGGCTGTTTGAACTGCAACTGGCTACCACCTGAGCAAAATCTTTGATGCTGCACACAACCAAGTCTGAACCTTCATTTATTCTACCTGTGTTCTGTAGGCCACAAGATGTCAGCATTCACATAAAGTTTCACCTGAGGCCTGCTGAAAATGTAATTGCTAGTCTGAATCTTCTACTCAGAACAACCCCTGGCCCATCAGCAGCAGCTGATCACAATACTAATTCTTCTTTTAAAAGCAACTTAAAGGGGAAGATAATAAGTATTTTAGATCAGGTATGGTAATTGCACAAATTTTATTTGGAAGATGATTAGTTTTTCAGTTTGTCACACTAAAAAAATATACAGTGACCAACCAATGTTCCTCAGAATGTGATATTCTGGATACGCTGTCTTCAATACAGATCAATGAAAGACTGATCAAGGAATGTCACGTACAATACACCAAGCATAAACAAACACACAGATGTACACACACAAACATAGAATCATAACATCATTTAGGTTGGAAAAGACCTTTAAGATCATCGAGTCCAACCATTAACCTAGCACTGCTAAGTCCACCACTAAACCATGTCCCTCAGCACCACATCTACACGGCTTTTCAATACCTCCAGGGATGGGGACTCCACCACTTCCCTGGGCAGCCTGTTCCAGTGCTTGACCACCCTTTTGGTGAAGAAATTTTTCCTAATAGCCAACCTAAACCTCCCACGGCACAACTTGAGGCCATTTCCTCTCATCCTATCACTTGTTACTTGGGAGAAGAGACCAAGACCTCCTTTCAGGTAGCTCTAGAGAGTGGTAAGGTCTCCCCCAGCCTCCTTTTCTCCAGGCTAAACAACACACAAGTAAAATCAAGGAAACTGAAAATATGGGTTTGTTTAATTGTTAAGTTGCATAAAGTCTAGAGAAATCTGCTCTGTGGGTTTCAACATCATAGTTACTCTCATTCCCCAATTCCTGGAGTCGTCACAAAGAAAACTGTGAATGACAACAGCTGTAGGAAATTACAAACTTCATGTTATTTACATTTTGCAAAACAATAGTTCAGTTCAGTAGCAAGTGGAGAGCCTATTTGTATTCTTACCAGGAATAGATAATTTTTTTTTTAATCAATTTTTAAATAATTTAATTGCTTCAGAGAATTACCATTAAATAACTTTAAGAGCACTAAAGACTGAACTGATAATGATTAGTCAGACTATGAAAGAACTAACTTTGAATCCCATCACTTCTGCATTACCACAGCACAGATACACATAACATGGCATAAGGCATCATTACCCTGTAACACAACTTCGTTCATAAGAAGCACTGCAAAACGTACACGCAATGACCTACTGTGTAAGTGTTCTTCTGAATCACAGAATCGTATAGGTTGGAAAAGACCTTTAAGATCATCGAGTCCAACTGTAAACCTAACACTACCAAGCCCACCACTATACCATGTCCCTAAGCACCTCATCCAAATGTCCTTTAAATACCTCCAGGGATGGCGACTCAACCCCTTCCCTGGGCAGCCTGTTCCAGTGCTTGACAACCCTTTCAGTGAAGAAAAATTTCCTAATATCCAGTCTAAACCTCCCCTGGCGCAACTTGAGGCCATTTCCTCTCGTCCTATCACTTGTGACCTGGGAGAAGAGACCGACCCCACCTCTCTACAGCCTCCTTTCAGGCAGTTGTAGAGAGCGATGAGGTCTCCCCTCAGCCTCCTTTTCTCCAGGCTGAACAACCCCAGGGCCCTCAGCCGCTCCCCATCAGCCTTGTGCTCCAGACCCTTCCCCAGCTCCGTTGCCCTTCTCTGGACACGCTCCAGCACCTCAATGTCCTTCTTGTAGTGAGGGGCCCAACACTGAACACAGTATTCGAGGTGCGGCCTCACCAGTGCCGAGTACAGGGGCACGATCACTGCCCTAGTCCTGCTGGCCACGCTATTTTTGATACCAGCCAGGATGCCATTGGCTTTCTTGGCCGCCTGGGCACACTGCTGGCTCATATGAAGAACTAGTGTTCTACGCCTCTGAAGATGCCAACACAAAATGCATAACTTGTATCAAGAAACTTGAGAATGACATCATGATATGTGATGTACAATGCATTACAAGCCTAAACAGAAACCCTGGTTAGAAACGTGCATAAATTTGGCCTCTTCAGTTCAGTCACCACATAAACCAACATGTCCACACAAATAATTCCATTTTGGACAATTTGAAAAAAGTCTGAATTCTAACTATATTTATAATTTATACATGAATGCAAAGTAAGTGACAAGAGGTTGCAATACCAAAACATCTACTCAGTATCTAAAGTAGTATTTTTCCCTATGGGTGCATTTTTCATTGGCAGGCATCTTCTGTAGCACAAAACACATTATGTTTTATGTTTTGAATAAATTTCAGTATCTTACTGTATCACATTAAAAAATAAAGTATGTTTAATAAAATAATGTTAGAAATGTAAGTAGGACTATTTCCTTTAAGAGCCGTTACTCTTACCTGAATATCCCATAAGAGGGGTACGGCTTCTGCAAACAGATCTAGTAGAAGAGAGGGGTGTTTTTCCTATACGTGTGCTATTCAGGCCTCGCACAGAAGAAGAACTCGTGAGATTCAACGTGCTAGAATTTTCTACGCAAGAACTTTTGTCCCCAAAATATGATTCTGAGGGGGAGGGAAATTAACTTTTGAAAACAGACACATTTAATTGTGTATCATTAACTGAAAAAAAAAAAAATTGAATCAGTTCTTATTCAGAAAGCAATATATAAATATACAGCTTAGAAAACTTGTATTTTTCTTACTAAAAAGAGAGATATCCAAGCAATAACCTTTAAAGTCATTCTATAAAAGCTCTCCAAAGTAGTACAAGTATAAACAAAATAAAAATCAGTCTGTTTTGAAAACAAGCTTGTATCGATATGGTTATTTTCCACAATGACATTACTTGCAGCACCAATAAAAACCTTTGTTTACATTGCTGGACTAAAATAATACAACAGAAGTCACTTCATAATGCATAATTTCATATTCTAGTGAATTCTAGATTTATGAAAGAATGCTATAAGTCAGCTCTACCTTGCATTTGCCCATCAGTTTTAAAATCCGTATCTGAAACTGCACACATATTTACGAAATTTTTTTTAAAGCTGAGCATTCTTTTAAAAAAAAAGAACAATAAAAAAAACCCAAAGAACCATGCTCTAAAACTCCTCCACTTGAGAATGATCTCCCTTTGAATTTATGGGGTTCAACTCTCAGAAATCATACAATAATCTGGGACATGATTGTTATCTGCAGTTTCTTTTACACATGTATCTTAAGATTTATCTACATTTTGAAGTCCTGCAAAATCTCTTTTTCTCAGACCATTCTTTAGTTTCAATAAATTATTCAAAGTATTTTACTTATTTTCAGTTCTCTCGAGATGACTAAAAACAACATCACATCCTTAATCTAACTTGGATAACTGCTTCTTAAGATAAAAAATGAATAAAAATATAAACGGAGTTTTTCCACTTAAAACATACAAAATTCCCAGTATTAAGAGACATGCAAACCCAAACGTTTCTGTTCCTTCTATTACATTAAAAATTGATCTACAAGACAAAATACTTCAGTATTGTTCTCAGATGACCCATTAACTGCATGACATTTTCTCATGGTTGGTACAAAAATATTTACAGTACCAGGTTTTTCGGGTTTGTTTGTTTGTTTAAAATCTTACAAAACTGTGACAGCTGGAAAAAAAAAACATTATTAGTTCAGACTGTAATTTTTTTTTAGAGTGGACAAATCAGCACTGAAACACATATAGACGATTTTCAAAAATCGCATTCGCTTAGATTTTGGTATAAGTTCACTCAGAAGTTTGGCAGAAGAGACTTTGCAATTATCTTAGAATGTACTGAATCTGGCATAACATGGGGAAAAAAGTCATTTTAAAGACCAGATGAAACAAACCATCTACAGATATTTTTTAAAACCAACACTTAACAATTAAGTTATGCCCTACTCAAATTAGCATTCTAAGTTTTGTTTGTTTGTTGTTTGGGGTTTTTTTAGGATTCATGACTGATCATGTACATTACCCAAAATCATCTTACTTTCTTCCCAATTTATGTGCAATGGAGATGTATGTACTTCAGAATGCATTTCAGCAACTGTTAAAAGAATTTCCAATTCTTTTTTTTTTTAGTTTTTCCACCGAAAAAAATACAAATTGAACCATTTTTTTCTGCCTGCCAAGATACAGACTTTGATAGTAGGAGCAAGTCTTACGAACTGGTTGATGCACACATGTTCAGTACGCAGGAGCTGTTGAGAGGTTCTCATCCTCAGGGTGGGCAGGACACTGGTGTTAACAGTAGCTTTATGTAAAGGATGGCAAATGCTAGTGTTGCATTGTAGGACCACAACATTCTTCCAACACATCAAGGATAACAACACTTAAAACTATTTCAAAGGCCAGGCCAAAAAAACAAACCAAACCTAACCAACAAAAAAACCCCAAACTCAACCAAACAAACGAAAAAACCAAACCCAAACCCAAACCCCATAACCAACTGAATGTGGTTCAGGTTTCTAGTAAAGGAAATATTGTGTTGCAATTCAAACCAGTTTATTGACCCCAGCACGGAACTCTGATATTGCTATCTAAAAAGTTTATGTAAAGAAAATAATAAAGACTTATTTAAAGAAGCGTGAGGAACGACTACCATTGTTCTGACGGGCTGAACGAAAAAAAGAGGTCACTAAGACGAAGAGATGCCGCTGCCCCCATCTCGGTGTACCAAGTACCGCTTGTAACGGCTCTTTCGATACCCGACGCAAGCAAAGAGGGCAGGAGGATAACAGAAAGGAATAAAGACCCGATCGCGGCAACGCCGCACCCCACCTCCTCTTCCGGGAACCGGCGGCTTCACCCTGCTGCCACTGGCAGCCCGGCTGGGAGCCAGGCCTTCCCCGCTGGAGCTACCCGGCCTCACCCCACCGCTGGAGAAGTCGCCGGTGCTGTCCGTCGTGCTGCGCGGCGTCTGCAGCAGCCCAAAGGCATAGCGGGGCGTCTGCTCCACTCGCCGGCCCAACCCCGACGTGGAAGAGCCGCGGCCCGTATAGGACTCCGAGGCGGCTGAGGCGGCCGCCCGCCCACGCGCGCTCGCCTCACTCCTTTCTTTTAACATCGCCGACTCGGCCAGACGGGCACCGCCTGAGGCCCCCCAACAGCCCAGCCGCCGGCACCGCCTCCTCGCAAAATGGCGGCAACGGCGGCCCTCCCGCGCATGCGCACAAGTCCCACACCCACACTGCGACTGCTCGACCCCTACCCGCGGCAGCCTGCCGCCCCGCGACGAGATGGCGGCGAGCGGCCCCGCTCTGCTCCCCCCGCCCGGCGCCGGGACCGCGCCAGAGGGCCGCATCTCCCCCCCCCCCCCCCCGTGCCGAGATGGGGTTCTGTTGTTAAAGAAAAAAAATTGTAAAGCTGCAGTTACTAATACAGCTATAAATGACACAACAGTAAATATAGTTGCGGGGCGTGCGACAAGTTTCATTATAAATATGCAATTACAGACAATGAAAGGGTGACGCAGGAACGCAAAGAAATGGTCTGCTATGCTCTTTAAAACAGGAGTAGAAACATAATTTGTCCCACATTCAGGCTTCAACATTCAGAGACTGTTTTAGCAGGAGCTTCACAGATGTTTTCCCCCTGCTCAAGAGTTAAGATACCAAAAGATCCCAATAAAAACCATGAAGCTTGTTTACATCTAGAATTGTCTTAAATATATGTGCTTCTATGCATGCTTTAGAACACTATCACACTGCTTTGTATATTAGCATGTAATACACACCCTTAAAACCGTTTCAATTAATATTTTGACTAGACAACATTTTGTCTCTGGAACTTGATACACCTGCATTAAAAAACCACTCCAAACAGAAGTCAGCCTTTAGTAGGCCATAACTCTCTGTGGACAGGTGTGGTTTGATGGCTATTCAGCCTCCCAGTAGGAATTCTATCAGCTGCAGCTCCTCAGCCGACACCTGAAAGCATTGCCCCCAGCCTCCTCGTTCAGAACAGGCGCGTGCGCCCTCAGCACCGAGCATCAGACAGCTTTAAAAATTTGAGCATCAGAAACTTCAGTTTCACTGCAGATCAAAGGATGGAAGACAGCAGGTGCCGAGTCCAGTTATTGCCACTGTCCTGAATTTCAAGTCCTACATTGACCTTTCCATAGGCATTCAGACTCCTGAAGCTGGTGTTAGACCTTCTCTTCTCTGACAGCAATCCAAGCGTATGGCAAGAAAAGCAGAAACAAAAGGAATGTCCATCTTCTACCTTCCTTCCTTTCTTATGGTCACAAATCATAAGGCTGAATTCACCTAACCAAGCTGTCTCAACAAAACTGAAAGGAAGCATCTTTGGAATAAAGCACGTACCTCTGGACTTGACCACGTTCTTAGAAGGTAACAGAATGGCTGTTGATTTACACACGCACACACAGATTTTCTTTTAATAAACATATCTACAGACACACAATTTTATGTACCCGAATTATTCATTATTCTTTTGCAAACTCTCATACAGCATCTTGCAAAATTTATTGCTGGGAATGTTAGCTACACTACAGCACTTAAGATCAAGTACTAAGATCAGGATCTTTCCATATAAAGATTTCCATGGGAAAAAAAGTTATGAAAGTACAGATTTCTGAAAGCCTTTAATAAAGGATCTGTCACTTAAGACTGAGAACGGGAGATTAATTACTGCAAGGTTTCTAACTAAATAAGCTCAGAAAAAAAATCTTATCAGTACTTTTAACAAAGTAGAGGTAGACGGTAACAATGTATTCTGCACCAAAATGACGTAAGTCTTGACATAAGAGACACTAGGCAACTGATTTTTTTCACAGTACATTGAACAGAAAATGTGATTTTGTGAAAATTGTGGTGACTCTCTTTCTACAAATACAATATTTTTAAAAACTGATGTAAAGAATGGAAGAATATTCTTAAGAAGTTTTTAGTTTCTGCACATACTCACTCCTTTTTTAACCTATAATCTTATAAGATCTTTACAAATCACAGCAGACTTAGGAAATGAAGTTGACCAGACCTCTTTCAGAGAAAAACTCCAATAATATTAATAGGATGTCAACCTACAGTGAAATGTTCTACACTGTCATGCAGTATCACCCACATATTAATTCCCAGGGTGTCTCAGTCTATACTAGACCAGAAATTCTGAAGAGGATTCTATTTTGTCTACACAACATGGAAAAAATGGAAAATTCCTATGTACCGAACAGTGTTTCCTTAGATGAAAAGAAGCGGCACTTGCAAAGGTAACCTGGAAAGAGAAAAATTTATTTTATAATTTTCTGTTAAATTTTACAGTTAGATAAAACCTGATCAGAGCTCTCATTCCCTCATACTCAACACAAAAGCCTACTGTACCTTTTTTCCAAACCTTGAAAAATAAATTAATTCCAGGCTTTGACCAAAGAATTCATCAGGCAACTGGACAGCTAAAAAGAGTAGGGTTTTTACCTTATCTTTAGATAAGGCTGTAGAGAAGGCTTTAAAAATTCATTAGAAATATTTGAGCATTCAAATCCACATTCTCTCTTTGGAATTCTCTACAAGTAAAGGTCTACCAAAAAGTTGCTTTGTCCAGTTCTATCTTACTCTCTACAAACACAAATAGGCTGGATAAAACTAACCAGCTGGCTTTTGAAACTGTGTTTGAAACAACTTTAGACGTCCCTTAAGCATAAGTACAGAGATTATCAAAGGCTTCCTCCCCTTCACGATTACATTTTACTGTGTATTTCAACTGGAATACCATTCACTCTCAGCCAGGGTGTGTGGAAAGTAAATTAAGAGGCAATTTTAGGGCTTCATCCTTCAGAGAACAAGTATTTTCCACAGCTAGTTTTATTTTCAATTACACCATAATCAAGTGTTGGCAATTATTGTCTTAAAAGCTACAAAAGCAGGATTTCAACCCAGCAACAAATTTAGGATCACGTCTATATTCAGTTACAAGTCACTGTCCTATAGAGACCTTCTCTAGAATGCTTAATGTTAGCAAGCTTCACTGTACATACTCAAGGTATGCTCTATTTCAAACATCAGCAAAATTTTATCTAAGGGACTCATCAATAAATGAAGACATTTATATACTTAACGGAACCATAATTTTTGTTTTCACTGGTATCAGTTACTATCAGAAGAAAAAGCTTGTTTCTCAGTATATAGAAATGATGGCAAACTTGAACAGGAAGAATTAAATACACAAGTGTGTGGCATTAAGTGCATGGCTTAAGTAGGGTTTTGTTGGGTTTGGGGTTTTTTTTGTATTCTTTTAAAGTGCTTTGTGTGATCCACCATCAAAACATGCTTGTGTAAAGACAGATGCTAGCATGGTTGACACCACAGGAATACAAAAATCAAGCATTCACACTATTGCTTTGACTTGAATATTTAAAAAAAAAAAATTGCAAAGGTCCATATATTTAGATACAGATTAGAAATGTTTCCACATCTCTTATATACAACCAAAGAACATGTTACACTCAGATTATTAGAACCAGCCTGTTCCGATACAGTTTACAAAGTGACAAAGCCCACAGTAAAGCTATTGCTTTACTTTTCGTAATGTAAACACATCTCAAAGAAGAATATGCTAACAGTTTCAGAGATGAGATTACTTAGTAAAATCAAAGCAACTGGGCATATCAACCTTTTGTCTCTACGAGGTTTAGCTCACAAGCTCAGGCTGTACATTTATTCTTCGAAGGACATCTTCTGGCATACAAAAGACAGGATTGACGGCCTTAATTTGTTCTTCTCCTAATAAAGATAGTCCAGCAATTCCAAATAAGGTGTGAAACGGATCCACCTGGGAGAAGAGAGAAAGTTTATGTCCATTTCCAAAAGACAATCAGCTTTTAATTTGTATGGAATAAAGCTTTTGTTTGCTAGCAAGAGAACTGCAAATCTCCATGGCTGGAGAAGACAACGCAACTGAACAAATTTTCATTTGTGCTGACAGGCAAGACAATTTCCACAGCATGCATTTACAATACTATGATTTACTCAGAGATGCTTGTCGATTGTCTGCTGCTAAGACCATTTTCAACTCCGAATCTGGCAGGAAGCACTCACGTGTCTCCATTAGCACACAATGTCACAGGGTAGCAGAAACAAAGATAATAAAAATTTTAAAAGTAAATTTGATCATCTACAAGTACTACTTCCATAAATTCCCCATTTGCTCTTCAGCAACATTATAATGCTCTTTAACGGACTCTGAATAGAGAGCTGTGCTGTAAAATCTTGAGAAGGGAGCAGCAACCTACTGTGCTAGAAAAGTCAAGGAAAAAATACAAGGAAGAAAAAAACCCAGAAGAGACAGGAGCAGTCATTTGGTATCCAAGTATTCCTTCACTGTAAGAACCTTCCCTAAAAGCATGTATCACCACATATCTGCAATAGACTATAAAGTCTCATGACATAAGCATCCTGTCAGTGGAGTTAATTAGCCATTCTGCAAAATCCTATCTAAAAGTACCTGTGCTGTCTAGTGCAGCATACATCCTGTTTGCATTAGTGGAACTTCTGATCCTATCGCAGAGGTTCTATACTGCAGTAAACCAAGCTGAATTACCATGTTATAGCCATATAGAGGATCTCCAACCATTGATGACAGCCTAGAAGGTTCAAACTACACTAGCACAGCAAGTCTTGCTCCCCAATGGTTTGGCAACCACATTACAGGTGTGGTCAAAGCTCAGACATACATTTACCCGCTCCTTCCCAGAATGAGTATGTGGCCATTAGAGGAGGGATAAAATAATTAAGTACATAGCAAAATAATAATAAACAGTACACTTTACGAATGGCAAGACAGAATTTCCTTGTACAGATGGAGAGGTCCAGAAGGGGAGACAGTCCCCAATGGAAAGCGTGCAAATGAAGTTACAGATTCAACCTCTTGATGAACAGTATGTATGTTCAGGGAAACCCAGATTCCCAGAAGATGCATCTACTGCTATGTTATCTGCTCCTTTCTGCAATTTTCTTTAAAGCAAATAGAAAAGGAAAAACCTGCTGAATTACAACTAAGAGCTAATAAGCACAGCTACTAAGTTAAGTTATCAAGAACTAGCTATTGGAACTTAAAAAAAGATGACAGAGCTGTCTTATTGTCAAGTGGTTCAAAACCTGAAATTCAATCACAGTGTCAAATCAAAAGACTAGAAGGAATTAAAAAAAAAAAAAACCACAACCAAGAGACCCACACACCCCCCCCAATCACCAAAAAACCACCCCAAAACAAACCAACCAAACCAACAAACACCCCCCCCGCCCCCAAACCCAACAGGGTCTGTGAGGAATGAGTTTCTGCAGGAACGAAACAAAAACTGTAGGCATCAACATTTCTATGGCAGTGCCCACCTTAATCACGGATGACAGGTAAAAATAATATGAAATGACCTCTAACATAATATGCAAAAACTCTCCCAAAGGTGCCTGCATTAGATATAGAGGAAAGGCTCTGCAAAGTTGCTCTTCTAGCAAGACAGAAATAACTCAAGTTTAACCTCGAAGCCAGAAAAGCATTAAGACTTTAAGTGTTAGGCTTTTCTTGGAGAATTCTGAAAAGGGAAAAAGTCTTTCTGTGAGCTCCTTAGAAAAACAAAAACCTTCCCATTTTAAGAACACCAAAATACGTTCCAAATGACAGACCAGAGTAAGGAGATTTCTCCCCCACGTGGGAATAATGTATCGGCTTGGAAAGAAATAGAAAGCTACTTCAGTTTTTCATGCATTTCTGGAGAAAGGAGAAGACATGGTCAGCTACAATAAAAAGAGCTAAGACTTCCCCCTGACCGTTGACAAATAAGTAGCCAAGTGTTCTACAGGAATTGCACTGAGGTCTCGTAATACTTTTAATTTTATCTGTCCAGCACCCTTCAAAAACACAAACTTTATCTGCCGTTTTACCTGGACAATCTCAATTATTTCTGCTTGAAACCAGAGAGAACAGACCAGCTAAACCATAATTGCACTCTCAACCAAGCAGAAAATCCATACCACCAGCCTCTTCATAACGGTATCACAAAAGTTTCTTCCTCCCTAATCTAGACAAATGCCAGTGTCAGGATTTATTCAGTGGCTGGGCTGGCACAGAACGAAAGTTAGTGTATAAGGATTCTTAATAAAAACTTATGTCTCATTTAGAGATCAGGCAAAGCCACCAAGAGAGTTGAAGACTACTTAACCTGTGCTGGACTCTAGCTTGCATATCATTTTACAAAACAAAACTAACCCCCAGAAAACCCACATATCCCAAAAAACCCTCCACCAAACACAGTATTTTTACAGAGATCTTCCAAGTGGTCTCGTGAGAAACGATTTGTATGGTCCGTGTTATGGGAACCAAACCAGAATTTGTAAGGAATGGCAACTGACTTCAATGGGGGATACTACAGTGCAAGTGCAATATAAAATACGTGGTCCCCCAGTAAGCCTTCAAAAGCAACTCTACCCTATTCTTTCCTTCAAAGTAAACTGCAGGCTCTGCAAAACGCTTACACCTGGATCACGAGTTGAGGTACACTCAAATGAGAAAATTGAAAGTTTCAACTGAAAAAGTTAAGTATATTTTATTTAGTAAAGGATTATTTACCATATCTCCTGGTCTGTCAGCAAATCCTCCAGTCTCCTCATCCTGGCAAGCCAAAATAAAGCAGCGCAGTTTCTCTCTGTCAATCCAATGTAACCTTCCAATCATCTTCAAAGATGCTAGCACCCACCATGAGTAACATACATCAGGTAACTGCCAAACAGAGAAGCAGATTATTATTTGATTTTGTTTTAAACATGACATTGCAAATTTTATTGGTGATTCTGCAAATTACTAGGTATGCTGTCATAATACTGTTGCAGAGAAACAACACGTAAAGAGTTTCTTTGGGGTAAAAGAGAAGAAAGTTCCTGGATGCAGTCTCTTTTCAGAGGACTCCCCTTTTTCAGGAAGGGAAAGTCTCTTTTACAAACCTCTTCCCTTCTTCAAGAGACAAAACCGCAAGAACGTGATTTTGAAACAGCCTTCACCTTCTGTGGGAGAGGCTAAAAAAACATAGCACCTTTTTCAGAAGTACAAAGAACTTCCTATCAACTAGTTTCATTTTTTTGAAAGAAATTCTGTTGGTTGGTTATCTATTTTCCAGTGGAGATTATTTTAGGTTACACAATTTCCTCGGGTGATGTGGAACACTATTACACCCAGGATTTACATCCAGTAAAACAGTAATTTTTGTACAAATCCTACAGAAGAGATCACTCCCAACGTCAGAAAATATTCAAGCCCTGATTTAACAGGATACTGGTTCAAGTGGTCAGCAAGACATACTTCAGTATGTGTACTTTCCTAAACTGAGGACTCAAACTAAGCATAGCTAAGGACTGCATGACAAGTGTTAGTGACAAAATGAAGAATCAAAATGAAGGCCTGACTTCTTTGAAAAGTTTACTAAATATTTCATAGAAGTCATGGCATTTTCCAGAAGTACTTCAGCTTTAGAAAAAGTAATCGCTATTGAGGTTTGAACAAACAAAATAAGCCACCTAATACCTTCTCTGGTCGTCCGTTGAGACCTCCAGAAGGCAACTGACGTTCACAAAGCCACCAACCCAGCAAGTCAACATTTATTTGATGCAACTGGTCTGTTATAGCCAGAAATCCTGTGCAACAATAGATCTAAAATTACAGACATAAATTTTTTGTGTATTTAAAAACTAAGTATAGTTTAGCAGACTAAATGCAGGAAGATCTCGAAGTAGGAATACAGTCATGCAAACACAATACAAAATAAGCACACATTTCAACTTTTAGTTTCAAATGAGTTTTACTTTTCCATTAGAAAAGTATGTTATTGTTAGAGTTGCTTTTGTATAAAAGTACCAGTTACACAATGTAATTATACAACAGTAAGATTTTACTAATATAAGACACTAATGCAAGGTTTGGAAAAAGATCCTAAAAGATGAGGCAGAGCCATACAGTTTTATTTCAAAAACAGTCTCTCAAGCCAGAGCACTCAAACTGATTTCTGCAGGCTGGATATGGCCTTTATGAAAATTTTGCATCCAGCCAATGGTTTGTTCCTGTATGTGCCTCTTACCCTAAGGCTTGTGGAGAGCAAACTAAAGACCAAATGAATTCTCTAGCAGAAACAGGTTAAACCTGATCATTTAACTATCCTGGCAATCCCACATACATCTAGTCACATCAGGCTTACTTTCAATGTGCCATGTAATATATGTGCATTGATTAATCCCTGTTTATTTTTTCCTAGGAAATAACATTTACAGTGCAACAGCATACTCCGGTCACATTTCATGTGGTCACTAAGAAAGGAGCCAAGCACAAACTGCAAGAAACCACAATATCACCTGAAGCCTGCTCATAATGGCCTTTTCCTAATAAACCACACCCCCAAAAAGCCAACAAAAAGCCAACAAAAGCACACATCAACAGGGATGTGCCTATCCAAGTATACAGCAAAATAAATGTGATATTCCCAGAAAACTTTTGAACTACTGTGCAGGCAAAGGAGTTGCCCTTTAAGGAGTATGTGAATATGCACAACAGATCTAACCCTCCCAGAAAACGCCAGCTGCAAACAGAGTGGGTTCAGCTACTTAATCTGAATTCCTTGAACAGTAGAACATGGTCCACCCATTTAGACTGTATGGGCAATGCTACTGTAGATAAAATTCGTAAGATAAGGTACATGCACCAGGTTAAATTTTTTTTTCCTGATTTAAAAAAAGAAGGGGGGAAGGGGGGAGGAGAAAAAAACCCAACGCTTTTTCCTCAACAAAATACCTCTAGTATTTTCATGTGCTGAGGTGAATCCTGGCTATGGCATTGCTCACCATAATTATGCAAAATAAACAGGTGATTGCAACAGCATTAAAATATTTTATTAAAAGTTTATTTCTAGTCATAAATTTAGGGTAAGTGCAATTTCATTGAAGGGTCCATGAAAAAAACAAAAATAGGAAAGGTAGTTTTTATGTAAGCTTTCTGCTGGAAGAAGTCATTGAGATTCTCTTCCTTGAGAGATCCTTTAATTTGTTCCAATTATACTACTGCATTCTCTTCTCAACTAGATTTTACGAAGCATTTTTCAGAATTCACTGTCACTAGTAAAACACTCTTTAGTGCCTACAACAAAATGTTATAAATATTCCCATGCCTGAGTTAGGCCTCTCATCTTAAAACTGACTTTCCTCAAAAAATTAAGCAAGCCTCCCCTTGAGAAGGTTCATGTCTCATTTTTGAGTTCATCAGATGATAAATATCAAACATATTATACAAATGACCTCTATGTTTCATTACGATTTGTGGCAGACACAGTGATAGATCTTGTCCAATGTCTCCATTAATACCCATTTCAAATTCTCTAAAAATCCTCATGCTAACTATTCCAACATCACTATGTGAAATACAGCCCTAAAAGTTGTTCCCTTGTGATCTTTTTTTCTGCCCAGACCATAACCTCCAGAGTCTCTACTCATCTTCTCAGATTTATCTACCTATTTGTACATTTATTTTAACTAAGGTACTAGAATCAGGCATTTGGGAAACCAGAAAGGTACATCAATTGACATCACTGATAGATGTAAAGAAACATTTATAGGCAGTATGTGATGCTTGCTAATTTAAAACTTTTCCATACAAAGAAAAACTCACCTGTCCTGCATGTGATTCAGAACCTGGTCTACAACCAAATCCGCCATCGAAGTTCATACAGGACAAAACGAATTCTACTGCCTTCCCCACATCAATAGCATCCAGCTTTCCCTGCAAGTCAGAAAAGGAACTAATGCACTTTATATTCCGTCAAGCTCATTAACTACAGAAACTTCAGCAGTACCAAAAAGAAGATTCTGTACTTGTGCAAGTAATGACTTCGGACTTACCAGAAGTGCAAGAGTTGCTGCAGCACAGAAGGAGAACCTTGTGTCTATTTCTCCTAGAACATGGGGGGTAGGGAATGAAATAAGAGTATTTTTATTAACAACAACAAAAATACATTTAAATCACCACTCAAAATACAGAACAAAATGTTAAAATACTAGGTTTTACATTGAACAACAAAAATCAGCCAAAAACTGGTCCCGTACTGGTTCCTTTTCCAGCCCATGGATTACTTCCTCAGTAATTTAGAAAGCGTATGTTACAACGCAAGTGATCTGTATGTTTACCGCACATAAAAGCGAACAACTCATTTTGAGCTGGTGCATAGTCAGATATATATCCAAATCAATTCAACTAGCAGTAATTTACAAATAACTATGAAATTTTAGAGTTTATCTGTAGTGCTCTACTAGATAATTGCAGAGCAGTGGACTCAAAAATACTCAGACACAACACTTCATCTGCCTTAAATCCAGGCAGAAGTAGAAGCCATTTTTGGTTTTAGAGGAAGACTGATGAAAGTCACAAGTTTTCTTTTGCATACTTATACCTGGAAGCTAAACCAAAAATGCGACACCTACAGCAGAATGATTGCTGGGCAAGTCCATACCGATATAACTCTCCTAGCACAAACTCTGAGCAATTAACACGAAGTCAAAATTTAAAATTTAACCCAGCCGCAAACATTCATTTTTTTGGGTCAAACTGATGCAACACTTTTCTTCTTAAGAAATCCACAAGCTGAAACATATAAAACAAACACGTGCTGCTCTGTACTACATCAGGTATCACACTCCTTCAGTTGCGCTGTAACCGCCTTTCAGAAATAACATAAATCCATTGTGCATTCAGTACGTTTGTTTCAATACTTTAACAAAAAGGATGCAGCAAACTATGAACCATTTTAACACACAGCATAACAGCTACCTTTACAGTAGCATACATATACTGCCGTGAGCTTGATTGCCGAATTTTACCAGAACAATGAGTGATATGCAATAATTTTATTAAAATTTAAGCGTTCCATGAGGATAAGTATTTTTAGAGTGACTAAATATTTGTGCTACAGCTTAAAAATACCATCTTTGTTCATAAAGAATTTATGAGCAGAAACAAAATAAGTATTAACAGAAGCTCATGAGTACAAAATCAGTTTTTCTCATTCCCATATAGTGAAAGATCCTTTCACAGCCAACATGGATAAAGGTCATAACTGGCTGCCATTAAATAGCAAGCATAAGACATTCCTTATGGAAAAGTCTATCTAAGTACCTACTATCTAAGTACTGCCAAGTTACAAATGCCCAAAGCTTTTCTTCTTTAGCAGCTGGACAATTTATTTTTAATAGAAGAATGGAACTGAAGTTCAGAATATTTATGAAAGGAATGAAACACAACTCTGTCCTTCACAAAACCTCCTTTTTCATAACTCAGAAAATATGTGTTCACATAAAATACATAAGCAAAAAGACCATCCAAGGAAACTTAAGTTCACAGACTTATGCATGTCAACCTAGTCACTAAATTTTAAAGATCTAAAAATTACCCCATTTGTCTCCAGCAAATGACCCATCTTCTTTTTGCAAGTTCTGTATATATTCAACAATTTTATTTACATCAACAACATGAAGACTATCATATAAGATAAGAATCTGGAAAAAAAAATAGATACAGTGACAATCAAAGAGAGGCAACAATTTTAAAAATGTATTTCTTAAAAAAAAATTCCTAGATTTATAAAAGACTATTTAACTGACTGTGAATACTATTTGGTAAGGTTTATTAAAATAAAATTTCGTTCACTGAAGTTCATCTATCACTGTCTAAAAACTTTAAGAAATTCTGAAATGAAAATATAGGTAATTCAAGCTGCACTCTTTCATGCTTTCTTACTTTCCAACTTCCAGCTCTCCTTTCAAAAGCATAAACAGGTTTATTTGTTTTTATGTTAGCACTATGGAGAACAGAGATTTGATTATGGTTAATTTTGCAATGGGATAATGACATCCTAGACTTACGAATTTGTAGTTTGTGCACTGCTGCTACTTGGATATGTGCAAGCCTAAGTTAAGCAGCTAGTTACTAATACCACTTACAGTCCAAGCCTGTCAACAATGATTAGTTTCGAATTATAAGATTTTTGTTTACATTCAATTTTTAAATATAACAAGTAGAACCAAATTGCAATAATTTATGAAAAAGTATGAACAATACGATTAGACACAAACTGTAGAGTCAATATATTCTGGAAGAAAAATAAAGCTCATAGAAGGGAATACAAAGTTTTCTGAGCTAGCACTGATTTGAGCCAGTAAACCCATATGACACAATGTCATGTGAAAACAACAATACTGTTTCTGAGCCCCAGCTGGCTTCGTGTTTTTACTCATAACTTGCATAATCTGTAAAGAGAGTAATTAAGAATTTATTATAAATAGCATAATAGAAAGAACAGTGGAAACGAAGCAATATTATAGTGCCAATCCTGAAAAATACCAACAACTATGACTTTGAACACATAGAGTTAGCTGGAATCTTTCAATTGTTGGACAAAATTTAAGTCTTACGGAAATGCAAAAAAGAACGTATAACTCCCACAGAAAATATATAATCATAGCATGCTCTTTAAAAAGCAAATCTGAATACATTACTATTCATTGTGATCAAAGGAAGATGTGACGTGACCCTTTAAACATTCTGGATAGGCAGACAGGACTAAATGGTCTTTGTTCGCTAAGAACGTGCATGATCATTAAGACGTGCTGGTTAAGTTTACTCAAAAAACTTTACATCAGCACTTGCTAACACTTTTCAGCATCGCACATCTAGAACTGCATTCAGTTAACATGAAAATATCTCCTAGTAACATCACGTATTTAAGAACCAGTATCTCCAATATATAAAAGTAAACAACCTCAAATTGTACCCCTTCTCCTTATACTGGATTAGAATTTGTGAAAGGAGTTTGACTGGACAGTTGGGAAAAGCTCAAACGTCATAGCCTAAATTTAGTTTCCTGTTTCTCAGAGTAATTCTACAGCTAAAGTGGTGACAAGTATCAACTTTAGAGCAGATAATACATGCCAACACTCATCACTGACCCAAGAAAACAGCATTCTTCTGTCCTACCGAAGGCTTTCAAGTCCAACACCTTAAAACCAACACACTTTCTTCCTAAAACAGGATGCTATCTTATTTATTTCTAACACCATTTAAATATTTCTTCCATAAGATTGGACTAGATACACATTATGCAAGTAGTCAAGCAATTGTTCAGAAGCATTTGAGCCTTTTCAGTATTTTTTTTTTCACAACAGTTTGCATGAGGAGAACAAAAACAAACAAACAAAAGGCACAAGAGAGTGAGAAATTCAATCTAACACGGAGATAGTTATGGTGAAAAAATAAGATTGAGAATTACTTTTTCTCGGGGAAGAATACATACCAAATAAATAAATAAAATGCTCAACAGACTGGTGTCATTTTTAAGTTATACACAAAAAAAGCAGATTTGAGGAACACAACAAGAACTGGCTACTACAATGTTTCTTTTGTACAGTACTAAAGTGTAAACACACTACACAATTATACACATTACATAAATATATAGTTTATACAAATATTACATAATTATTTATTAATGTTATATTATATAGCAATCATAATATATAGTAATACATACATTAAAAAATAAAATCCAAAACTTTACTCTTATTCTGGGTATACATCTCTGTCACTTCAATGTACACTAAGAAGAATTTATAAAATCCAAAGTTATCTACAAAAAACTCCAGTAAAACCTGTAGCTACAAAGTATTTCAAGAAGACCGTTACAAAATTTATCAAGAATGCAGTCACCATTAAATGATCATTAAAAGCACAATGTTCCCAAATCTGATAATTTTTTAGGAAATGATACAGCTAAATCCGCACGTTTTGTCCACTAGATTTTTTTTTAATAAGGTACTGAAATAGTTTTTGCCATTGGCATCTAACAGTACCTGGTTTATAAATGTGCAATCATCAAAATCATTAAATACAAATGTTTTTTTCTAAAATTACCCTGTTACATTTACCTGAACAGCACTGAGGGTATACAGAAGATGAGGATCATGACCTATGCTGGCACTTATTCCACCACATTCATGCTGACATGATTTGATGAATGCCAGAATTTCTTCTTTGTTCATTCGGTGCAGCTGCCCCATGAGATCCATTGCTGTCAGCCCCCAGTAAACACCACTCATCCTCAAATACTCCGACATACAGTATTCCTAAGTAGTGCATTATTTTAGATCTTAATCAGATAAGCACATCATCAACATATAGCAATGAAAACACATTAGTTAACATTTACAAAGTTTGTAATATGTCAACCATCCTCCATCCCATTAACAACTTACTAGTATCAGCCAATCCCAAATATTCTGTACACCATGCATGTGTGTATATACACATATACACATGTGTATATACACATGCATACATATAGACACATGCACATATATATATACACACTACATTCCCGTCCTCCCCTGTATTTTCTAGTTCAGCAGTATCAAGCTCAATGTCAAATTAAACACATACAAGTAGTTAGGCACCGATTCACTTCAGATCACCAGTTATTATCTTGCATCCAAACTACCAAATTAGCACCCCAACTAGTCTCAAAAATAACAAGTCTAACATTTAATGAAACTTACTTCCAAGTGCCAAAACTGCCACAATCTAAAGCTGCACTAGGAAGTGAAATCTCATATTGAATCCTCTTACATCGCTTACATCACCTACACTACCCATAAACGTTATTTTCTACACGCAGTACTTTTTAAGCACAAGAACAACAACCATAAGCAATAGTGCTTAGAGTTCTTTTGCGGACAGTAGAAATAACTGCAAGTTTTCTTTCCTTCAGACATAAGCAGTTAATTGACATTTTTCACCTGCTGGAACTGGAATCCTATTGTTGTGGGCTACACCTGATAACCTGTGACTACAAAACTGATGCTAGCTAAGGCGTTTACCACACCTAGCAAGCACAAAGCAGTGCTGTGGTGAGATTCAGTGTGTCATCCCATCAAAAGAGCAACGTGTAAATGCAGCTATACTCCTTGTGCATTCTTGTGGATGAGGGAGCAACAAGTAGTTCATTTCCCAGGTCTCAGAGTAATTATAGAGCTAAACTGATAATCTTCAAATTTATACTCAGATAATACATGCCAAAACTCATCACAGACCTAGGGAAATTTACAGGGACATCTTTCTTTTATACTTTGAGTTGCAGGGCAAGAAACAATTACCTTGTGAGCACGCTTCTAACCCTTAACTCTGAGCAAGTAAATAAGGGTTATTATTACTGTTAATAAAACCACAGCTGTACTAAAATAAATCCATACGTACATAATCATCTTTCTTTGTTCCATACGAAGCTATATAGTCCGCATGTTTCTCCGAAAGTAATGTGCTTGGGGCATCAGGTTTTATTATAACATCCTTTTGCGGTGTCCCCTGTAAAAGGTACCGACAAAACGTCAGTCGCGTCGTCAGTTCAACAAGCTTTAGTACTTGGGTATAACTGCGTCCACACTAGCAGCAGGAACCGGTTGTGTGGAAAGGGGCATCGCTGGGCCCGTTTTGAACACGGGACAGATTTCGTATCCCAGTTATTCACTTTTCAGTGTGGCTAAGTCCTTCCCAGGGAAAGGCCGAGAACAAAACCTTTCAATAAAGCTGAGAAAAATCACCCGTTCGCCAGAAATAAACGGAAAAACCGGAAGAAGGACGCCGCCGCGCCCCTCACCGCACAGGCCCCGGCCGGACGCAGACCCCGAGGCCGCACAGCCGCGGGCTGCCGCCCGGCCTCACCTCACTGTCCCGCCATCGCCAGGCTCGGCCCGGCCCGGCCCGGCCCGGGCGGCGGGCGCGCCCCCGGGTCCACTCCGGCACCGGAGTGGCGAGTGCCACCGGCGTCACCGCGAGGGCCGCCCCGGCCGCTACGGCCGCCCCAGCCACTAGCCCGCACCGGCCTCCCGGCCCCTTGAGCAGAGCCGCGCGGCTGCGAAACCTGGGCGTTGCCGCGAAGGCGCGAGCTCTGTCGGCCCGCCGGACCGGGCCCTTTCCCCGGCGCGGCGAGCGATACCCACCATCTTCGCCGCCTGCACCGGAAGGAGCCTTGTGCTGCGGGGCGGAGCAGGAAGTGCCGCCCAGCGGGGCCCCGCTACCGCTGCCCGCCGGCATCTGCCGGCCCGGCCCGAGACCGCGGTGGGTGCGAGGTAGGAGCCCGCCGAGCGGCGCAGAGCGGTACCGCCTGTGGAGCCTGCCCTGCCCTGCCCTGCCCTGCCGTGCCCACGAGGAGCCGCGGCCCTCCCGGGGCGGGGAGGGTCGTTCAGTTCCGCGCCTCTCCCCAGGCTGGGCGCGGCGGGGCGGCGGCCGTCCCCGAGGCCGTGCTGCACGGCGCCCGGGAACCCTGGGCGGGCCCCCCTCGAGCCTCGTGTATATACGAAGACGTTCAGGCTTGCCACAACTAAAGGTTGTCTTAGAACAGGCGAGGGAGTAAATTTCAAGTACGCTGACTCCAACTGTGCGCTTTCTTGCGTCACACCGAACAGGACAACACTTAGAAACAGCTTCAGTTTCCGTTACCTCAGTTGCATGGAAAAGCAAATCCAAGAATTCAGTCACAGAGCAAGTAAGGATAACCGTCCTTTAGTTAAAAAAAAAAACCTTTTGCTTCCTAATTAAAACTGTCTAGGATGATCATGCTATTGATTACAACACCTGATGCTGGCACATGTCCCCCACAGAACTATACCAGGCAGGAACACCATTGATTCGATACAAGAAATATTACGTATGATGCTGGCTGGCGTAGAACAGTTAAAAAATAAGGTCTATTTTTTACATGTCAAATACTTGCCAAGGATGTTGCATTATTGGTCTTCTGCAGGTAAGTTGGTGATTTATAGTGATTAAACACTTTAAATAAAGAACTAATTTCCCAGGTGGCCTACCTGAGAAATAAGCATTGCAAAACTGATACCCAATGACAGTAATTGTACCATCCAGTACTAAATTCAGATGACGGATGAAAGACCACAGTGAGGCAAGGACATTTTGGTGAGAAATTGCAAATGAATTCACAGAATTGTTGAGGTTTGAAGGGACCTCTTGAGATCATAGAGTGCAACGCACGTGCCCAAGCAGGGTCAGCTACAGCAGGTTGTCCAGGACCGTGTCCGGTTGAGTTTTGAATATCTCCACAGATGGAGACTCCGCAACAAGTGTACGATACCCCTCACAACAAAAAAAAAAAGTGTTTTCTAGTGTTCCAGTGCAATTTCATGTGTTTTCGTTTGTGCCCATTGCCTCTTGCCCTGGCAGTGGGCAGTACTGAGAGGCTGGCTCCCTCCTCTTCATTGCATCCCATCAGGTATTTACGCACATACATAAGATTACCCCTGAGCCTTCTCTCGTCCGGGCTAAAGAGTCCCAGCCTCTCCTCACATGACAGATGCTTAATTATCTTTGTGGCCCTGTGCTGGACTCCCTCCAGTTAAGTCCATACCTTTCTTGCACTGGGGAGCCTAGAAC